>NW_023994480.1:0-172500 GCF_015586225.1 Lucilia sericata
TCTTAGTCTTTAAAAAGATAAGTTTGACCTTGATTGTGAGGACAGATATGGTGCAAATGGCGCTTGCAGAACTGGAGGCAATAGATCCAATATGACAGGAATCCGTGACCCCTTTTATTTAACATCAACACACAATAGTTAGTTAGTTAGTTAGTTAGTTAGTTAGTTAGTTAGTTAGTAGTTAGTTAGTTAGTTAGTTAGTTAGTTAGTTAGTTAGTTAGTTAGTTAGTTAGTAGTTAGTTAGTTAGTTAGTTAGTAGTAAGTTAGTAGTAGTAAGTTAGTAAGTTAGTTAGTTAGCTAGTTAGTTAGTTAGTTAGTTAGTTAGTTAGTTAGTTAGTTAGTAGTTAGCTAGTTAGTTAGTAGTAGTTAGTAGTTAGTTAGTTAGTTAGTAGTTAGTTAGTTAGTTAGTTAGTAGTTAGTAGTTAGTAGTTAGTAGTTAGTTAGTTAGTTAGTTAGTTAGTTAGTTAGTTAGTTAGTTAGTTAGTTAGTTAGTTAGTTAGTTAGTTAGTTAGTTAGTTAGTTAGTTAGTTAGTTAGTTAGTTAGTTAGTTAGTTAGTTAGTTAGTTAGTTAGTTAGTTAGTTAGTTAGTTAGTTAGTTAGTTAGTTAGTTAGTTAGTTAGTTAGTTAGTAGTTAGTTAGTTAGTTAGTTAGTTAGTTAGTTAGTTAGTTAGTAGTTAGTTAGTTAGTTAGTTAGTTAGTTAGTTAGTTAGTAGTTAGTTAGTTAGTTAGTTAGTTAGTTCGTTAGTTAGTAGTTAGTTAGTTAGTTAGTTAGTTAGTTAGTAGTATTAGTTTTAGTTTTAGTTAGTTAGTTAGTTAGTTAGTTTAGTTAGTTAGTTAGTTAGTTAGTAGTTAGTTAGTTTAGTTAGTTCGTTGTTAGTTAGTTAGTTAGTTAGTTCGTTTGTTAGTTAGTTTAGTTAGTTAGTTAGTTGTTCGTTCGTTAGTTAGTTCGTTCGTTGTTAGTTCTTAGTTCGTTCGTTCTTTAGTTCGTCGTAGTTCGTTCGTTCGTTAGTTAGTTAGTTCGTTAGTTTAGTTTTCGTTTTCGTTTCGTTCGTTCGTTCGTTAGTTCGTTAGTTCGTTCGTTCGTTCGTTCGTTTCGTTCGTTCGTTCGTTCGTTCGTTCTTCGTTTTCTTCGTTCGTTCGTTCGTTCGTTCGTTCGTTTCGTTCGTTCGTTCGTTCGTTCGTTAGTGTTAGTTAGTTAGTAGTTAGTTAGTTAGTTAGTTAGTTAGTTAGTTAGTTAGTTAGTTAGTTAGACTAGAACACTAACTACTATTCAACCGCTTTCCAAAAACCGATCACATATGCCTTAGAAAAGATCTTTAAGACAGAAATATAGAAAAATCTTAAAAAGATACAAAATTTAAGAAATCAGCCTGTCATCTTGTAACTTTTTAACCAAAGCTTCGCTTGAGAACATATCGAGTCCATCACTGGCATAAAACCATCATCAATTGCAAATCATGTTTTCAAAAGTATTCCTATTCTAACTTTAAATATCAATTAATTATAAACCTTTTTCCTTAAAGTATGTTCTGCACAATTTTTGTTTTTTTCTCTGTACAGATGTCAATTAAAATCTCGTCTAATCTTCCTGCAATTTCCATTACTACACTTACATGTATATGCTTTAAAATAGTTTTTCTAACATTTTCTTTTAATATCCAATTGAATTTTTTCCTGTTATCTACTTTATGGATTTATGTATTTTTTTTTTGCTTTTTATCAATTTTATTACATTTATATCTCATTTTTGAACATGTTGAAAGAACTTAAATTTTTTTGTGAAAAAATTTTTGTCAATCATTTTAAAGATGCAGGACTGTATTAAAGCTTCCTATATTTTCAGTTTTAAAATATTCGAAATATTTTAATTTAACAAATTATTCTTTATGAATATAAAAAAAATCTATAAAGATAACATTTAATTTACTTGTTAAAATTGCAATAAAATATTTAAATCATCATCTGCAGCTGTATGTATGTTGTAATTCTTTCACTTATACATCATTCTGTTTTTTTTTTTTGCAACTTTTTATCTCAAATGAACATCCATCTACAAAAATGTTAAAAATAAACGCAAATAAATTTATAGTTTTTTTTCTTTAAATTGCCTTTTTTCGCCATCTATAAGTATCCATACTATTTTTATACCCTACACTACTACAAGAGATAGAGTTAGAAACGTTGTGATAGTTTACAGTCGAGTATAGACTATGGTATATATTCAAGATTATACAATAGTCTATAGTCCGAACTATAATATAATGTATAGTCCAAACTATAAAATAGTCTATAGTTCGAACTATGGAATAGTCTATAGACCAGACTATAGAATAGTCTATAGTCCAAACTATTAAATAGTCTATAGTTCGAACTATGGAATAGTCTATAGTTCGAACTATGGAATAGTCTTTGGGTCAGAATATAGAATAGTATATAGTCCAGACTATACAATAGTCTATAGTCCAGACTATAGAATAGTCTATAGTCCAGACTATAGAATAGTCTATAGTCCAGACTATAGAATAGTCTATAGTCCAGACTATAGAATAGTCTATAGTCCAGACTATAGAATAGTCTATAGCCCAGACTATAGAATAGTCTATAGTCCAGACTATAGAATAGTCTATAGTCCAGACTATAGAATAGTCTATAGTCCAGACTATAGAATAGTCTATAGTCCAGACTATAGAATAGTCTATAGTCCAGGCTATAGAATAATCTATAGTCCAGACTATAGAATAGTCTGTAGTCCAGACTATAGAATAGTCTATAGTCCAGACTATAGAATGGTCTATAGTCCAGACTATAGAATAGTCTATAGTCCAGACTATAGAATAGTCTATATAGTCTGGACTATAGACTATTCTATAGTCTGGATTATATAATAGTCTATAGTCCAGACTACAGAATAGTCTATAGTCCAGACTACAGAATAGTCTATAGTCCAGACTATAGAATAGTCTATAGTCCAGACTATAGAATAGTCTATAGTCCAGACTATAGAATAGTCTATAGTCCAGACTATAGAATAATCTATAGTCGAGACTGTTGAATAGTCTATAGCGGCGACTTTAGAATAGTCTATAGTCGAGATAATAGAATAGTCTACTATATAGTCGAGACTAATATATAGCCTATAGTCCAGACTATTAATTAGCCTATAGTCCAGACTATAGAATAGTCTATAGTCCAGACTATAGAAAAGTTTATATAGTCCAGACTAATGAATAGCTTATAGTCGAGAGTCCAGACTATAAAATAGTCCATAGTTTATACTATAGAATAGTCTAGACTATGAAATAGTCTATAGTCGAGAATATAGAATAGTCTATAGTCGACACTATAGAGCAGTCTACAGTCGAGAATATAGAATAGCCTATAGTCGAGACTATAGAATAGGCTATAAAATAGTCACGATCATAATTGACCTATTAAACAATCTCAGAATAGCATTAATACTCATAGGTTTCGTTTAAAAGATCGGTATATTTGTAGTCGGTCCAGTTCAACCACTTCTTTCTTACTAGTTCTTCCTCTCACATACAAAACTACAAGAATAAAACCAATTGTTGAGCTAAAAACAAAAAAAAGAAAAATAATAATAAAAAATAAAATTCAAATAAAACGAAATACATTAAAACTAAAATTTATGTATTTAAGAAATGCAAAAATAAAACTCTATAAGAATATTTGTGCAACGCAAAAAAAAAAATTAAGAAAACTAAAAAGAAATGATTATTCTGCTGTTTAGAATGAATGGTTTGTTTAAATTATAAATACAGAATTTTCTTATTACAACAAGCAGGCATTACAGCAATTAAATAAGGAAGTTGTAAGAGGCCATCAAATATAAATGATGACTATTGCACTGGCTGACTTTGTCTGCTATTTGTTTAAGAGGCGAGCAGCTACATACAACAGTGGAAAGATTGTGGCAAGTTGAAAGATTGAAATATGCGATATTATTACTTATTATTTGTATACATAGTATTAATAGACTATGACGTTGAAAATAAACAAAAAAGAACATATTATGTACTAAAACTTTATAGTATATTTATGATTATAAAACAAAAATTCATTGACCCTTAAATATTTGTATGTTTTGCCTTTAAGGCAGAGAGGAAATTTAAAAACGAAATCTTTTACATGAAACTTTTCTTACAATGTTTGTTAAAAGACAACAAAAAGTTGTATTAAATTTCCTTTTAATTGGCTCAAAAAACAGAGACCATAACTAAGGGGACCAGTTATTTTTAGAATGTTATCATTTTCTTTTTTTATATTTTTAATATAAGGAGTATTTTTTATTAAAATATGAGTAAAAGAAAATCCATCAATTAAGGAAAGCTACTAACAACAAATATGAATTTTTTTCAAACAAGTCCACCTTATTTGCCAAACAAATGTAAGCAATAATTTGCATAGTGCAAATAAATCTTTTATTTTTTCCTGATAATAATTTCTTTCCTTGATTTTTTGCCTTTAGCAGCACCTCGCCTCACTCTATTTGCAACAAACTACCAGAGAAACGAAAACACAAACAAAAGTGCAAAAATAAATAATAATAAAGCAACAGAAAGAGAGAGAGAGAGAAAAAAACCATTACCAGCTTGTTAAATTTTTGCAATTGGCAATTAATTTGTTTCTGCCCTTTAAGCAGCAGATTTTAATTTATTTTCATCTGCCAACAACATTCACACCAACACACTCACACACTTTCACTTGCTACTTTTGTAAATTGTTGTAGTAGTTGGTTGTAAGTAGAGTTGTTGTTACTTTTCTACTAAAATCAAATAATAGTAGAGATTTTTTTGTTATATTTCGGAAAAAAGTTAAAACTATAGACTTATTGCTCCTGTACTTTTAACAGTCTCAATTAAATTTGCTTAAAAAAAAAACAGCAAACGACAGCAGCAGCAACAACAACAACAACGAGAAGATGATGAAAAATATCTTTTCGACATTATAGTAGTGATAGACTTTTAATTTTTTCTTTAGGAAACAGGGTGCAGTGAAAAGAGTTTTGCGAATTTTGAATTTAGCCATTTGATTTGTTTAATCAACCCAAAATCTGAACTATAGTCAGGACCATCAAGTAGTCCATAGTATCAACTATAGTCTAGACTATAACCTAGTCCATAGTATCAACTATAGTCTAGACTATAACCTAGTCTATAGTTTGGTCTGTGAACTATTGGCTAGTCAATAGTCTGGACTATACCTAGTATAGTCTAGGCTATAGCCTAGTATAGTCTTGGCTATAATCTAGTATAGTCTTGACTACAGCCTAGTATAATCTTGACTATAGCCAACTCTATAGTCTTGCCTATAGCCTAGACTATATGCTAGACTATAGCCTAGACCAGCGGTTCCCACCATTTTTTACTTCGCGGACCCCTTGAGGAATTTATTTAATTTCACGGACCCCCATACATATTTTGATATCTTATTGTTATAAATAACACTGTGATACAAAAGTGAAGAAAAATAAAATGCAGGCGTTCTCATATACCAATTCTATTTCGTTATAGTCCATAAAGTACGAATATATTTTTAGTTTTCCCCTATCACTTCGTTAACTTACTTTTTAAGAGCAAAAGATGCGAAAAAGAGCCATTTTTGAAGTTTTAAATTTGAAAAATCATAAGTTTAGTAGTTTTCATCCGATTTTCAAATCCGATATTTTTTTTAATGATACAAGTGTCTTTTAATCCAAAAAAAGAAATCCAAAATTTATGGTCAAATGTCTGGTTACGGTCGTTTAAGTAAAAAAACTCACACTTTTTTAAAAAATTTTCATTTTCATCATGCTCTACTTTGACCATGAGGCAGTGAGTTCATCTTTTATTACTTTCCTGAAGAATCACATAAAGGAAGGTTTCTAAAACTTGTTATTTCATAAAAATCTATGAAAAACTGGATGATTTATGCCAATTTTTCTAATAGAATGTTTCTCGAATTTTTGGTTTTCTCCATACAAATTAATTTTTGTATAAAAATGTTTATAAACATTTTTTAAACTTGTTACAAAGAAAACCAGAAACATGAACGTTTTTGTATGGAAGAAATATGCTATATTTTTATAAAACTTAGCACAACTCATAACCTTTTTCATCGATTATCATAAATTGACCATCATTGGAAACCCAACTTAATGTGCCTTTTTTCAAATGTAATAAAAGCTAAAGTTACTGCTTCAAGGCCAACGTAGAGCCGATCCTCCCTAAATGTTGTGGAGAAATTTTGGCACGCATTAAACTTATGTGCATCAATTTTAGTCACTACAGTCATATTTTTAAGCCAGTAATGAGCATTATAGTTATTTGCAGAGAGAGGGGTCCTTATATGCGGGAAGGGTCATTTTTTGGCCGATCCAAAATAAAAATTGGTACAGAGGTTTTGGCTCGTAAGAAACTTAAGTGTGTAGCACTTCATCGCTTTACTCATATTTTTAAGACAGTAATGAGCGTTGAAGCTATTTCCTGAAGTGGACCCAATAGGGGGAGTAGGGCCAATTATGGACCTAACCACATAAAAGTTATTAAAAATATTTTGGCTCGCGAGGAACTTAATTGTGTAAAATGTTATTGCTATATTCGTAATTTTTAGCCAGTAATGAGCGTTAAAGTCATTTTCAGATGGAGGATAGGGTCATTTATGGGACGATCTTAAAACAAAATCGTAGAGCGATTTTGGTTCGTAAGAAACTTACTTATACCGAATTTCATCGCTATACTCACATTTTTGGACCAGTAATGAGTGTTAAAGTCATTTTCTGAAGGGGACCTTATATGAGGGTAGGGTCAATTATGGACCGATCCTCAAAAAATTTGGTAGAAAGATTTTGGCTCACATGAAACTTATTTATGTAGAATTTCATTGCTATACTTGCATTTTGGGACCAGTAATGAGTGTTAGAGTCATTTTCAGAAGGGGACCGTATATGGGGGTAGGGTCATTTATGGGCCGATCCTAAAAAAAATTGGTTAAAAGGTTTTGGTTCGTAAGAAACTTACTTATACCGAATTTCATCGCTATACTCGAATTTTTAGGCCAGTAATGAGTGTTAAAGTAATTTTCTGAAGGGGACCATATATTAGGGGTAGGGTCATTTATGGGCCGATCCTCAAAAAATTTGGTAGAAAGATTTTGGCTCATATGAAACTTATTTATGTCGAATTTCATCCCTATACTCGTACTTCTGAAGCAGTTATGTCCGTTAAAGCTGTTTTTTGGAGGTCCACTTGTATGGGGGCTATCCGAAAAATTGGACCGATATTGCCTATTTTTAATACCAAACAAACTTTAGCAATAGGGAATATTTATGCAAAATTTCAACTGTCTAGCTCCTCTCGTGTGGTCCCTATCGTGATTTCAACAGGCAGATGGACGGACGGACGGACATGGCTAGATCGTCTTAGAATTTAATAAGGACCCGGAATATATATACTTTTATGGGTCTATGGCCAATATTTCGATGTGTTACAAACGGAATGACAAAATCAATATACCCCCCATCTTTTTTGATGGTGGGTATAAAAATTGTGAAAAAAGTGTGAGTTTTTTTTTACTTAAATGGCCGTAACCAAGACATTAATCATAAATTTTGGATTTATTTTTTTGGGTTGAAAGACAACACTTGTATCTTTAAAACAAAATATCCAATTTGAAAATCGGTTGCAAACTACCAAACATATATTTTTTTTAAGTTAAAACTTCAAAAATAGCTCTTTTTCACAACTTTTGCTCTTAAAAAGGAACTAAACGAAGTGATCGGGAAAAATTAAAAAATAAATTCCTACTCTATGGACTATAACGAAATAGAATTGGTATATGAGAACCCTTGCATTTTTTTGCTGTATCACTGTGTAATTGTTCGTCCGAAAATTGTCTTAGTCCTGGTCCATAAACCCTATAAAATATTCCCGTACATTGAGAACATTTAGTATTTCGGAGATGTTTTCAATTTCATGGTTTTAAATATAGAATGACTTCTAACATGATGTTTAATTTTATGATCGTGAGAGCTTTCATGTTAATTTCTCGTCAAGGTAGAGAAAAGGTTTCTTTAACAAGTATTGTCGACGTGTGCTTAAAGAGTCATGTTTCTAAATTTTTTTGCGATTGCATAGGAGTGAGCTGAGTATGTAAGCTAAGTTTTCGGGAAAATATGTGAAAGTTAGACTTCTTCGATGTTGTTGCGGAATGCGTTACCCACATAAAATATGACCTGAACTCTTTGCGAATGTACTGTGAATTTGGATCTTAAATTTGAATTTTAAAATACCTACGAATTATTTTACTGCGTGGTTTTGACTATTTACGCAAAACGCTATGAATTTTCTGATGTTGATTTAATAATATTGGACAACAAAATGAAGTTAAAATCTGTGTATCACGTTGGAATAGAATATTTATATTTAAAATTAACTAGATTAACACTTTTGCTTACAATTTAAAAAAATATTATGAAATGTGACCTAACTTCATATTCCGGGATACCAGTATCAGTATTTAATTCTAAGGCAAATCATTATCCGTCTGCTATAAAAACATTTATTTCGATACATATATATTTATAAAAATTACAAATCACGTAATACTTTACTTTATAAAAGTGAAACAATAATTTCAGGATGAAACTGATAAACGACCGAAACAATAAAATTCAAAGAGTCACCAACAAATCTGGGATTATTGAATAAAAATTGTGTATTTTAGTATTTATGAAAAATTTGGAGATATTTTTAATATTTTGTAACATATAGAGAATATTTTTTATTCATGATTTTTTTCGTTCGTCTTCGCGGACCCCCTAGGATTTTGCTACGGACCACTAGGGGTCCGCGGACCCCCTTTTGGGAACCGTTGGCCTAGACTATAGTCTGAATTATAGCCTAGACTACAGCCTAGTCTCTAGTGTGGACTATTCAATTTGTACTTAATATTATCATGCCTAGTCTATAACCTGGACAACAGAATAAACCAAAATCTAGACTATAGTGTGGACCATTAACTAGTCCATAGTATGCATTATAGTCTAGTATATAGTCTGTAGTCTAGTCTATATGGACTAAAGTCTAGAAATAGTCTGAAATATTAGCTAGTCAATAATCTGGACTATACATAGGCTAGTCTTTTGTCTGCACTTTAACCTAGTTTATACTCAGGACTATAGCCTAGCATTATCTGGACAATCGCCTAGTATAGTCTTTACAATAGCCTAGTGTAGTCTTGGATATAGCCTAGTATAGTCTTGACTATAGCCTAGTATAATCTTGACTATAGCCAACTCTATAGTCTTAACTATAGCCTAAACTTGACTATATGCTAGACTATAGTATGAATTATAGCCTAGACAATAGTCTGAAATATATCCTAGACCATAGTCTCAAGTTTGGACTATTGCCTAGTCTAAGTGCGGACTATAGTCCAGACTACAGCATAGTATATAGCCTGGACTATAGCGTAGTATAATATGTACTATAGCTTAGTTCTTAGACTGGGCTATATGTAGTCTAAACTACTTCCGACTTCAGTCCGAACTTTCGCCTAGTCTGTAGTCTGGACTATAGATAATTTGGCCAATAGCTAAGTCTATAGTGTGGAATATAGCCTAGTCTATGGTCTTAGCTATAGCCTAGGCTATAGTCTGGACTGTAGCCTAGACTGTAATCTGGACTATAGTCTGGCCTATCGTCTGAACTATAGCTTGTATTCAAGATTATATTCGATGAATAGTCCAGACCATAACTTATAGCCTATTTAAAGTTTAGTCTGTGAAAAACTTTCTGAAGATGGCATTTTTGGAAAATAATTTTAGCATCTTTTTGTAACACCCTTAATTCTCCTCCAGAAAAATAAAACCAGCAAGCAAGCAACTAAGGAAAAGTGCTTGAATCAAAAATTTAATAGAGTATAGTTCGAATAATATCATTTCGTATATTTTTTCCTTAAAAACACTTGACATATGAGCCACTCGCTATAAGAATCTGGCTCGATTGGTGGCTGGTAGGTTGGCTGGCTTGCTGGATGGTTGCCGCTACACGGCTGCTCATTGCCTTCATTATGCAGCATTATTATTAGCACGTTTCATGTTTATGCATATGTTATGAACATTTTTTCGAAATTTTTTTGCCTCACATACTTACAACGCCAATTTCCTAAGAACTGCGGTTGAACTTTTTAATAGCAAAAAAAGATAGAGTCGAGTATGTGAAACATGTGCAAGTATGGAAACTCAAGTACTTTTTTGGAATACATATAAGAAAATTATTTTCCTGGCGTTGTTGTTGGATTTTTCCTGGTGTTTCATTTTCTATTTTAAGAAAATGTTATTATAAGAACAAGACGAAGCAGAAGATGATGTACCAAAATATATACTACATACATATGTAATATAAATTTATGCACTTTCAACTCTTAGCAGACTGCAACCTAAATACCAGTCTGCCTGCTTACTACTTGCAAACATTCTATCACTACTTAGCATTTTATGTTATAACAACCATAATAAAATATAAAACATTTAACAAGTTATAAAGTAAAAATTATATATATTTTTTTATACGTTGTTATTTTTGTAACAATGTAAGCGAGAACTTATGCTAACAGAAAACAAACCAAAAATTATTCCTTTACACTCACAGAAAATCATCATCATGATATCAATCATTAGCTATGAGGAGGGGAAAAAACGAATTATTAAAAATGTTTTATTATTTTTGTCAGTTGATTAGATGCTGACATTTCTGAGGGTTGGGTTAATCGTATTAAGTGTTTTCAGGTTGTCTTGTTCTTTTCTCTGATGGCGCCAAGTTCATTGTCTTATGTAAAGATTCTGTTTTGGGAATTTTTGACAGCTGGATTAATCAATATGCTGGGATGATTGTAAGTGTGCCAGTTGTATTGAATTTATATTGAAAGTGAGAACATTGTTTTTGAGGGGAGGGAAATGGTTTTGTCTTGTCAAATGGTGTAATAGGGAAAATACTTGATGTTCGTTTTTGAAATATTGCAGAAATATTTTATGTAGATTTTTCTATTAGTTAATGTTATTTTACGTAATCCTAAGAAATTAATTGATATGTCTCAATAGGAAAAGGTTCAAAAAACACTTTGTTATAATAGAAGTGGGCCCAACAAAATGATCGCTTCAGAATTGTAATCAAATTTAATATAAATCTTAAATATTACGATCTATTCATAATTGACCTTAATACTTAACAAGTCTTTGTCTAAAGGTGAATTTTGATAAGAGGCTAGAGATGAGTCTATAATAAACACGATAGAACTACAGCTGCAGACAAGACTAGGGGCAAGACTAGAATCAAGGTGATTAGAGACAAGACTATATAGAAGATTATAGTCAAGACTAGAAACAAAGCTATAGGCAAAACTACAGATAATACTAGAGAAAAAAAAAAATAGATCAACCACTATGAACTTGTCTGAACAATAGCCTAGTCTGTACTCTGGACAGTATCATAGTCTATATACATAATCTGGACTATAGCCTAGTATATAGTCTGGACTATAGCCAAGTCTATAGTCTGGACTATAGCCTAGTCTATAGTCTGGACTATAGCCTAGTCTATAGTCTGAACTATAGCCTAGTCTATAGCCTGGGCTATAGCCTAGTCTATAGTCTGGACTATAGCCTGGACTATAACATAGTCTATATGCCTATAGTCTGGTTATAGCCTATAGTTTGATTATTGCCTATAGTCTGGTTATAGCCTAGTCTATAGTCTGACCAATAGCCTATTCTATACTCTGGACTATAGCATAGTCTATAGACTGGACAAAAGCCTAGTTTATAGTCTGGTTAAAGTCTAATCTATAGTCTGAACAATAGCGCAGTCTATACTCTGGACTACAACATTTTCTATATACATAATCGGGGATATAGCCTAGTCTATAGTATGGACTATAGCGTTATCTATGGTATGGAATATAGCCTAGTATATAGTTGGACTATAGCCTAGCCTATAGTCTGGACTATAGCGTAATATATAGTCTGGACTTTAGGCTAGTATATAGTCTGGACTTTAGCCTAGTATATAGTCTGGACTAAAACCTATGTGCAAGAAAAGAGACAAGGCTATTGAAAAGACTAGACACAAGACTGTAGGGAACGAGAAAAAAACTAGAGTTTAAAGATAATACTAGTGATAACACTAGGGATAAAGCTAGAAGTTGGACTGGGGACTGGAGACGATACTAGAGATAAGTCTTTTGTTTGCGATTTCGTATTCTCGACAAAAACTAAATTACAGACTAAAAGGCGAATCTACAAACAAAAGATGTGTATGTATGTTGTAGCGAAATTGTAGCAAACAAACTTTTAATTGATTTTACGAATTTTTATAATTGAAACTCTCTTTTAATGAAATTTTACATTGTTTTTACTAATTAATGTGTTTTTTTCTTTCTTTTTAGGTAAGAGGATAATTTTTAAAGCCAAACTAAGTTTTACAAGTAAAAATTTATTATTTATTTCATTCCAAAGCGGTTTCCAAAAGGTCTTAATTAATTATTTTTCCGAGTTTAAAAAAATTTAACAAAAAAATCCTTTACTAGTCTGTTATATTCTTCACTTGGTCAAAATATTAAAAAATGTATGTATGTATGTAGATCTCTTCATAAAAACATTGTCTAGGAAATATGTCGTCACAAGTTTGTAAATACCCAACGCGCTTTTTTAAATGACTACTAACTCTTAGTTATGGCAATAAATAAATGCCAGCAAAAAATAGTTGAAATCGAAAAAAAACGTCAGAAAAAGAAAATTTTTCAAAAACAAATAGTTTAATATGTCAGCCAGCTACTAGTGTTCATAAAAGAAAAATAATTTTATTTATACTCGCACTTGTACTTTATTAACGTTTGAAGTTGTAGCTTTTTATATATTTGTTATTTTCTTTTGATTTTTATTTATTGTGCAACATTTTCCCCTTGTTTCTTTTTATATCTTTTTCCCGGCAACACTTTCTTTGATCTAGCTTATTGTCAGATGATGACATTAATTTAGAAAAGATACAAACTGAAAAAAGAAATCTGCGTAAGGAAATGCAATTCTTTAGAAAAAAATTGTGGAAAAAGAAATGTGAATTTGTGCAAATTAAAGAAAATTAGTAAAAGTGTTTATTTTATTTAGTTTAATTTGAATAGATATAATTTTAATTGGTGTAGATTTTCATGGCAAATATTTTAGTTCAACAAAAATGTACAAAGATGTCATATAGGAGGTTAAAGATTTACGCTATTGGTCATGGTTACTATTAGCTGAAGCAAATATAAAATATCACTGCTTAGAAGCAAATACAGTCACATAAGCAGCATCAGTGCTAAAACCCTCAAAAGCATAAATGCTACACGTATTTACATTAGCAGCATCTTCTCAGAGGTAGACAAAGAGCTCTCTTGTTCTCTTGTTTGCTATCACACGTCCATAATCTAACACATTTATAAAGAACTAACAACACCAGTAGTCAGCTAATTTAACGCTCTAGGCCCATGGCTGTTTTAAATAGCTGAATAATTCTTAATAATTTGCTTAATGCTTATATTTCCTCAATATCTCTCATTTGTTAACCACTGATGACTTATATAATAGTATGAAATTAGCTTTCACTAGTTGCTCTACTCCTTCCTTCATATATTCACTAGTTGCTCTTCTTCTTCCTTCATATATTCTCTATCCTCCTTCATACATAATCCAACTATTTAGAACAAACACTCTGAACTAAATCTAATTCTCTTTTATATTTCTCCGATTATTGTAATTAACAGATGGCGTGCATGAAGTTCATTAAAATTAAAAAGAAATTGTAATAATTATCAAATGTTTTATGTGTATGTGAGTGTGTGGGTATGAAAGTGTATCCGCTGCGTACTCTATGTATTTTACAAGCATAATTATGTGACATTTTTTTCATTAGTTTTTTATTTTTTTTACTTAAAATGATTTATTTCACATCAAAAGCGGATGATGAGCAGCTATAATAGAGTACAGAAAAGGGTGATGAATAACTATTTAAAAACAATTTCTTTAATCGTAAATTTATGTGTAATAAAAAGCTATAGTTTGGAAAGAGAAAAATTAAGTGGACTAGTCGACTATTTCTGATTATTTTAATCAGAAAGTTTCTAGTTTTGGTTTAGCCTCAACTGTAGCCTAGATTATAGACTAGACTAAAGTCTAGTTCATTGTTTAGAGTATAGTCTATGCTATAGTATAAACTATGTATATTATAGTCTGTACTATAATGTAGGCTGGACTATAGTCAAGTACACAGTTTAGACTATAGTATAGAATATAGGCTGAACTATAGTCTCCCCTATAGTTTGGACTATGGTCTACTCTATAGCCTAGACTATATAGTCTGGACTATAATCTCCTCTATAGTATGGACTATAGTCTCCTCTATAGTCTGGAGATTGTTTAATCTTTAGTCTGAATTATAGTCTATACTAGAATCTGGACTATAGTCGATCCTTCAGTGTGAATTATTGTCTGGTCTATAGAGTGGATTATAGTCTAGTCTATAAAATGGACTATAGTCTAGTCTATAATGTGGACCATAGTCTAGTCTATAGAGTATACTATAGTCTAGTCTATAGAGTGGACTATAGTCTAGTCTATAATGTGGACCACAGTCTGACTCTAGTGTAGTTTTAACATAAACTGTAGTCTTGACGAATAATTGGAATATAGTCTGGACTGTAGTCCATTCTATAGTGTAGTGAATAGTATGGACTATAGAGTGGACTATAGTCTAGTCTATAGAGTAGACTATAGTCTAGTATATAGAGTGGACTATAGTCTAGTCTATAGAGTGGACTATAGCCTAGTCTATAATAGTCTATACTGTAGTATTGACGTTTAATTGGAGTATGATCTGGACTGTAGTCCATTCTATAGTGCAGTGTTTAGTCTGGACAGTCGACTAGTCTGTAGTTGGACTATAGTTTAGCTTAAGGTCTAGTCTGTAATTTAGTTTATAGTCTGGTAGTTTAAATTGTAGTCTGTAGTTGGACTATATATAGTCTAGATTAAAGTCTAGTCTGTAATTTAGTTAATAGTGTAGTCTATAAAGTGGACTATAGTCTAGTCTAGTCTATAATGTGGACTATAGTCTAGTCTATAGAGTGTACTATAGCTGGACTATATATATATTCTAGTTTAAAGTCTAGTTTGTAATTTAGTTTATAATGTAGTGTAGTAGTTTATAGTCTGTACTCTTGTCTATAGTGAAGTCAATAGTCTTGTCTATAGTATAGTATATGGTCTAGTCTGTGTTCTAGTCTATAGTCTAGCCTAGAGTCTTATCAATAGTTTGGTCTTTATTCTGTAGTTTGGACTATAATTTAGTCTAAAGTCTAGTCTGTAATTTAGCTTATAGTCTAATTAATCTATAGTGTAGTCTATAGTCTAGTCCATAATCTAGTCTATAGTGTAGTCTATAGTGTAGTCTATAGTCTTGTCTATGGTCTAGTCTATAGTCTTGTCTATAGTCTAGTCTATAGTCTAGTTTATAGTCTAGTATATAGTCTAATCTATAGTCTAGACTACAATTCATTTTCTTCTGAATACTGCTTAAACTGCCCTCGTATACATATGCATATCTATTTTGTCTGTTTATTCCTGTCGAAATAATTATTATTTTCTTTGAATTTATTCTACAAAATTTCAATTTAATTTTTTTACAATTTGTAGCCTAAAATATGATCGGTGTAGATAAAAAATCACACATTTGTTTTTCTTTTGCCTGTAAATTTTCATTATTTTCCATTTATTTAGAAATTGTTTTCATATTATAAAAAAAATCGTGTCATGGGTACGTTTTTGTTTTTTTTTGTTATTTTTAAATTGTATTATTTTCGGTTCCTCCATAGAAAAGATGAGCATTTTTATTCAATGATTTATAGAGTTTTACGACGATAAATGGAAAAATAGTTTTTTATTTTCATTTAATTCATACATACTTGTACAAGCATGCTTTTCAATATAACAAAGTAATTTATATAAAAAAAAATATTTTTAAACTAACACATTGAATATTCATACTTTGCATAACTTTGGATAAAAATTTATAATAAAAAAACTTTTGATATTTTGGAAAAAAAAATCTTTCATAAATATGTTTTTTTTTTTTTTTGGAGCAATTGCAAAAGATACACTAAAAGATTACAAGTAGTTTTAAATATATTTTATGTGTTTTTTTTTATGTTCGTTTAATAAACAGTTGAAAAAGAGACATATAAATGATTTATAAACGAAAATATTTATATTATTACTTTTTTAATTTAGTTGCCATTTTATTGAAAAACTTTTATAAAAACTTTATTTAAATTTGAATCATTATTTATTTGTCTTTTAGAGTAAATAAATCAATAAACATTTGAATATATTTATATTATGGATTAATATAAATGTGCATTAACAACTTTGTAAAATAACAATCATAATAATTTAAAAATTCATATCCTGATATGTACTACATAACCCCACTTTATATAGAATATTAAAATTGCTTTAATAAAACATTTTCAAGACGATTATTTTATTTTGTTCTATAAACAATTATATTTAATTTTATAAATAATAAAAATAAATTCTTTTAATAACACATGTGTCTTGATGTTTAAGCATCATCTCAATGCATCCATGCTAAGGAGAAGACAAAAGAAGAGATTAATTGTAAATTTCTACATGATTGATTATTTTCATTATAAAAATTAAAATGAATTGTCTACTGCTTTCTGAAAAAAACATTTAATGAATACTAGATTTATCCATCATTTTGTACTCTTTCTTCTCTGTATATTGTATAAGAGTTTGTATATATTTCCTAAATATTCTTTTAAGTCTTTGAAGTCAAAAGTTTTAATTGAAATCCATTTTATTTTTCTGTTCATGACCTTTTTTATGTAAATCTAAAATTAACAAGAAAATTTGGTTTTTGTGTTCCTATTAATCAGAAATAAATTCAGATTTAAATGTGTCTTAAAATGTATAATACAGCTATAGGTTTTTGTTTGTGTTTATTTTAGCATTTTTTTTTTTTTTTTGTAAGGAAAATGTTTTTTTTTCACAAATAAACACATGATAAGATTACATGCATAAAGTATCTGTAAGATTTAACTACATGTACAAATTGTTAAGGTATTGCTTACAAATAGGTGGAAATTTTTGTTTAAATATTTATGTACATACTACATGTACAAAAATGTCTAGCAAAGTTTAAATAAATCTTAACATCCGTGTTGTCGCACATACAGTACACATAGAAAATACTTGTGAAGAAATTTGGTAAAAAGCTTGAGTGTTTAGAAAATTTCTTGAGAAATTGTTTGGAACTATAATAGTACGGACTATAAACTACTCCATAGTCCGGGCTATAAACTAATCTTTAGTAGACTATAGACTCCTCTATAGTTCAGACTATAGACCAGACTGTAGACTCTTCTATAGTCCAGGCTATAGACTCTTTTATAGTCCAGACTATAGACTATTCTATAGTCCAGACTATAGACTCTTCTATAGTTCAGACTATAGACTCTTCTATAGTCCAGACTATAGACCAGACTATAGAATATTCTATAGTTTAGTCTATAGTGTGAACTGTAGAATAGTTTATAGTCCGGACTATATAATAGTTTATAGTCAGGACTCTAGATTAGTTTATAGCCCGGACTATAGAATAGTCTATAGTATGGACTATAGAATAGTTCATATTCCGGACTACAGTCTGACTACATGAAGTAGTTGTAGTATGCAAGTTTCAAGTCTGAACTATATAGATATTTCAAAGACAGGACTTTAGAATAGTCCAGACTATAGACTATTCTATAGTCCAGACTATAGACTATTCTATAGTCCAGACTATAGACTATTCTGTAGTCCAGACTATAGAGTATTCTATAGTCCTATAGACTCTACTATAGTCCAGACTATAGAATATTCTATAGTCCCTACTATAGAATATTCTATAGTCCCGACTATATACTATTTTATAGTCCATACTATAGACTATACAATAGTCTATACTCTGGACTATAGAATAGTCTATAGTCTGGACTATAGTATAGTATATAGTCTGGACTATAGAAAAGTCTATAGTCTGGACTATAGAAAAGTCTATAGTCTGGACTATAGAAAAGTCTATAGTCTGGACTATAGAAAAGTCTATAGTCTGGACTATAGAAAAGTCTATAGTCTGGACTATAGAAAAGTCTATAATCTGGACTATAGAAAAGTCTATAGTCTGGACTATAGAAAAGTCTATAGTCTGGACTATAGAAAAGTCTATAGTCTGGACTATAGAATAGTCTATAGTCTGGACTATAGTATATAGTCTGGACTATAGTATAGTATATAGTCTGGACTATAGAAAAGTCTATAGTCTGGACTATAGAAAAGTCTATAGTCTGGACTATAGAAAAGTCTATAGTCTGGACTATAGAAAAGTCTATAGTCTGGACTATAGAAAAGTCTATAGTCTGGACTATAGAAAAGTCTATAGTCTGGACTATAGAAAAGTCTATAGTCTCTACTATAGAAAAGTCTATAGTCTGGACTATAGAAAAGTCTATAGTCTGGACTATAGAATAGTCCATAGTCTGGACTATAGAATAGTCCATAGTATGGACTTTAGAATAGTCCATTGTCTGGACTATAGAATAGTCTATAGTCTGTACTATAGAATAGTCTATAGTCTGTACTATAGAATAGTCTATAGTCTGGACTATAGAATAGTCTATAATCTGGATTATAGAATAGTTTATAGTCTGGACTATAGAATAAATGTTTCACTTATTTCCATTCTAAACAACGCAAATTAATTTGATTGAATGCGTATGAAATAACGTTTAAAACTTTCAAGAATATTGAAAAATCCAAGGCAAATTTAAACAAATCAGCAATTTCTACTAATGATCAAACTCTATTGAAACAAGAAAAAACAATTTGAGAAAAAAAGAAAATTTTTTTTAACATGTTTTGCAATCTTTTTATGGGATTCTAAAAGTACATAAAATAAAATAAAAACTAAACAAATATTAACACTTTTTAAAAGAGGTACTCATTAAAATGTTAAACAAATTCTATTCATGTTTATCCTTTTTAAATACACGTACACATTGTTACACACTACAAATACAGAAATTCATATAAAATAGAGTATAAAAATGATTTTTAATAAACCGAGAAAAGTCAAAGTTTTTTTTTTTTTTTTTTTTTTTTGTGAGTCACTGACCTTTTTTTTCCTTTATTTAATATTTTTGTTCTTAACATCAAATTTTGTGGGTTTATTTCGGTTTTTTTTTTGTTCTTGGTTCCATGTCTATACATTTGTATAAAGTTAATGATACACTTGAAATGATTTCAATGGTGTTTTCTATTTTTCGGTTAGTTCTCTGTGGTAATTTGATGAAATCAAAAGGAAAATTCATAAAAAAGTTGGTATGAAATTGAAACATATGTATGTGTGTTAAATGCCATATAAATCAGAAATGATTGAAGTCGTTATGTGAAAAACCCTACCAAAAAAGATTTCTTTGCTAAGATTATGAAAAGTGAAAATTTATAATTTTTATGGTATAAATGGCCATAAAATTAAAATAATCATAATAAGAATTCTTGAAAGTTTTTTGTTTATTTTATATGTTTTTTATGTGGCAAGTATAAAACAAATTTATAATTGAATGAATTTGTAGGGTAAAACATCAAATATACATACATATGTGTTTAATTATACAAACTATATAAAATAATATACCAAATCTTTCTCTGCCACATCTAAATTTACCCGGCAGTTTTACAAGAAGTCAAGGAATTCATTCTTAGGAATTTTCAGAAATATGTAATTATTTAGTTGGCTAAATTTTCTGAAGTTACAGCCACTTTAGTGTCTCCTAGTAAACTAGGGAATAGTTACTTTAAATATAATATTTTACTGCTCTCTAGCCACAAAAGATGTCCTTTAGACTTCCTTATAGGACGTGTTGCTTTCGAATAACTTATAGCGGCAACTACCAAAGATCTTCAGATTAACAAATCTTTCCAAAAACTACATGTATGGCACTCAAACTTTAGAAAACCCACATTTTACATGAAAGTTTTTACGAGTATGAATGTGATGATTAGAGGCAAAGAAAAACTGTAACATTTTCTTTAGATTTTTCTTGTATTTTTTTCTTTTATTGGGTTAAAATGTAAACAAACCTCATTTACAAATGAAATAAAACATTTTTAGTTTAGTTTTATTTTTCTGTATGAACTCTTAAATAAACATACAGTTCCAGAGCAACATACATACATATACACAAAACAAGTTCCCAACAAAAATACGGCAATGACTTGTATTTACATAACAATTTCCTTTTTCATGATTACTACATACCGTCTGCCTTACTGTGAAGTACTTTTATAACGACTTAAATATAATAAAAAACTTAAATACTTTATTTTGAGTTTTACCGTTTTATTTGCACATTTCATTTGATCGCACAAGTTGCAACTCCCTATTTGTAAGTAGTTTTATAAGCAGTTATTTGTAAGCGAGCGTGGTAAATACTTGCCTCCAATGTTATCATCGTGTTTAAATAATAAGTTAAAATGCTAATAAATAAGTAATGAAAAACGTTTCTTTAGCTTTTTATCTCATTACTTTTCCATGCAAGTTTTTGCTGGGTTTAATTTCTATTTTTTTCTAGAATAAAAGAAATTCACTTGATATCATTATAAAATGGCATGAAAAAAGATTTTCTTCATCTATTAGATTGTTGAATAAATGTTTGAAAACAAAAAACAAATAAAATACTTGTAACGAGGCCTTTAGATTAAACATCGACAAACATGTAGTTTTAGATGAGTTTTTTTTTTTTCTTAAGTGTTAAACAAGATAAGTTATTTTTTTATTTGGTAATAATGTTGTTGTTTTTGTGCAGATTTACAACTACATATTAAAATTAAAAAAAATTTTTCAGTTTAAAATAAGTAGAGATGAACATGTGCAAAAATAAAATAATTTGCATAATCTCATAATTTTTTAAGATTATCTAACGTATCCAGTAAAAAAGGAAACAAAAAAGGAACTTTTTCAAAAGAAACGTTTTCTGCGGAAAACTGTCAATACAGAAAGTTTTTTGAAAACTTTCTTATCTATAGAAAACTCTCTCTTCTAAGAGATTTCTGACAAAACTCTCTTTTACACAAAGTTTTTATAAAACCTCTTCCTACAATAATTTTCAATAGAAGTTTCCCTGCAAAAAGTTTTCTATATAAAACTCTCTCCAAATATGTTCTATAGAAAATTCTCTTCAAAAAAATATTTCTATGGTTACGTTTTCTATAGAAAACTCTCTCTACATAAAATTTTCTGTATAAAAATCTGCCAAAAAGGTTCTCCAAAAACACTCTCTACAAAATTTTTTCTATAAAAAGCTCTCTCTACCATAGTTTTCAATAGAATGCTCTCTTTACAAACATTTGCTTATAAAAAACTCTCTCCACTAGTTTTCTATAGAACACTTTTGAAAACTCTATCTACAAAAAATGTTTCCCTTTCTTGCCCTACAAACAATTTTCAATAAAAAATTCTCTCTACAAAATGCTTTATATTGAAAATTCTCTCTATAGAAAACTCTACACAAATATTTCTTAAAAAAGCTCCATATATAAAAAGTTTAGAAAACTCTATCTACAAAGAATGTTCTACTATAACCTCCATACAAACCGTTTTCTATAGAAATTTTCCCTAGAAAAAGATTCTACAGAAAACTCTCTTTATGAAAATGTTTCTATAGAAAACTCGCTCTACAAATTGTTTTCTTTAGAAAACTCTCGTTGCAAAAAATTTTCTTTAAAAAACTTTATAGAAAAAGTAAAAAGTTTAATACAGAAAACTCTCTCTACAAAAAGCTCGTTTTACTGATAGCTTTCTCTCTCCAAAAAATTGCTATAGAAAATTCTATCCAATAAAAGTTTTCAATAGAATGCTCTTTCTACAAAAAGATTTTTTATAAAAAAACTCTCTCTACTAGTTTTCTATAGAACACTTTTCTATAGAAAACTTTATCTACAAAAAGTTTTTTATTGAAAACATACAAAACCAAACGTTTTCTATAAAAATCTCTCTGCAAAAAGTTTTCTATAGAAAATTCTCTCTGTAAAAAAGGTTACTATAGAAAACTCTACACAAATATTTCTATCTACAAAAAGTTTTCTCTACAAATAGTTTTCTTTAGAAAACTCTCCCTACAAACAGTTTTTATAGAAAACTCGCTCTTTAAATGTTTTCTATAGAAAACTATCATACAAAATTTTGTATAGCAAATTCTTTCAGCAAAAAACTTTCAGTATAAAGCTCTCTCTTCAAAAAGTTTTCATTAGAATATTCTCTCTACAAAAT
Organism: Lucilia sericata; assembly: GCF_015586225.1. Taxonomy (NCBI): domain Eukaryota; kingdom Metazoa; phylum Arthropoda; class Insecta; order Diptera; family Calliphoridae; genus Lucilia; species Lucilia sericata. The sequence continues at coordinate 22,422 of NW_023994480.1, forward strand.
GTTTTCTATAAAAATTTGGTTAAAAAAATGAATTTTCTGTAGAAATTTTCTCTACAAAACTTTTTCTCTATTCATTATTGATATTAAATTTAAAAATATTAAATTTCTCTTCTACCTTTATAAACTCCAATTGAGGAATATGAGAAAGAAAAAATCATTATGAATATTTAAATTTATAAAATTAAAATGCGTCACTGGAAAAGTTTATTAATTCAATTAAAATTTTATGAAATTTTAATAAAGCCAATGTTTTTCTATTTAACAACAGCAACAACAACAACAACAAAAACATAATTTGCCATTTTATATACTATAATTTGTTTTCTAAACATTTAAATAATCATTAAACTTTTATTGCCAACCCCTCCACCCACTTCTCCAGACAGCTTTACAAAAACAAACAACAAAAAGGTTTTCTCTAACAAAAAGAGGTATTAAATTCAAACAAACTAATTAAGTTAATAAATCTTTATGTGATTATGAAAAATTTTTTCAATTAAATAACAATTAACCCCTTAAAGCACCCTCAAGGCAATTTTTAAAAGTATTTTTATTGAAAAGAAAATTAAAGAAATATTGATTTTTATTAACATAAACAAATGAAATTTTGAAAAATTTAATAACCATTAACTCAACACAAAAATAAATAAAAATTTAAACATTAAAATGTCAACTAAAAGCAAGAAAAATATGACTTCATATTTTACAAATTTCTAAAATTTATGAGCTAGACAATAGAAATTATGATAAGCGCATCATCATAAGCTACTTGAAAATACAACAACAACAAAAAAAAAAAAATGCAATAACCCATCTGGTGTAATATATTTTCAACATATAAACAATAGCTTTTATTTTAAATATTTATGTTAAAATATTTTTTATAAATGGTTGCATGTAGAGCAACATCATCAACAGTATTAAGAGAATATAAAAACAAAATAATGTTAATGTTGATGAACTTTGAATTATCTCTGTCATAAAATCACTTGATATACTGTTAGATACACATATACATAAATACTTGTGTTTTAAATATAAATATTCATGCCACAAATATGTTTGTTTGAGATTTTAAGATTTATTTGTAAATTGTAGACTAGACATTACAAACAAACCAAAAATATTTTATCAAAAACTAACGACCACTAAACACCCTCCAAGACAACATGTTGCAACTGTAAATTTTTAATGTCATTTGTTCGTGTTTGAAATTTGTTAAATTTTTTTTTGTTCTACTATCAAATAAATGACATTAAAAATTATACAAAATAACGCCTCCACCTATTATTACAAGAAAATCACAACAAAAGCCCCTAAATCTTTGCACCCCTCCTAAATTGTCTCCTTTTTGTCGTTTTCAATAACTTTACAACATTTTTGTTTCTTTAAAGTCATTAACAGTTTATAATTTTTCAATGTTCTGTGTTTGTTTTTATGTTTTGGGAAATTAAGAAAATATTGACTTCAAATAAAAATAAACAAATTTCGCCTGTAAACTTAGCAAATGGTTTTATTTATTTATTTGGTTTTAAATTTTCTATTTGAAAATATTTTCTAATTCCCATAATGTTGTCTTAGTTTTAAGTGACCTAAATAAATGGCATTTCTTTGTCTAAAATATTTTCGAATGTTTGTGAAATGCTAAGCAAATGACAGAAGCTTTTAATCTAGCAATCTTTCTGCATTTTTTTACAAAATGTCTACAAGAAAAGTCTATTGAAGTTAGTTTCAATAAGTTTTTCAAAAAGTTTAAAAAAAAACTCTCTACATAAAGTTTTCTATTTAAAAATTTTTATACAAAAAATATTGTATAGAAAACTCTTTATAGAAATATTTCCATATAAAACTCTCTTTACAAATAGTTTCCTGCAGAAACTCTGTTTGCAAAAAGCTTTTTGTAGAAAACTCTCTCTACAGAAAGTTTTCTATAGAAATTTATAGACAAAATATGTTCTATAAACTCTCTATTGAAATCTTTCCATATATGTATGTAAAACTCTCTCTATTAAAAAGTTGTCCATAGAAAACTATCTGAAAAAAGCTTTCTATAGAAAAATCTCTACAAAAATTTTTCCAATAGAAAAATTTTTCTGTTAAAAGTTTTTCATAGAAATCTCTATACAAAAAGTTTTCTTCAGAAATTTTACAAATATCCTAAAAGATTTTATAGAAAGTTTATCTACAAAAAGTATTCCGCTGAAAGCTTACCCTATAATAAGTATTCTATAGACAGCATTTTATATTAAAAGCTTATCTACTAGAAGTTTTCTATTTTTTCGAAAAAGAATTCTATAGGAAGCTTATTTTATTACAAGTTTTATATAAAGCTTCATTTAAAACTAGTTTTCTATAGAAAGTTTTCTCTATATAATGCATTTTTTATGGAAAACTTTCTTTACTAATCATTTGTAGACTAGAAAGTTTATCTACAAAAAGTTTTCCGCTGAAAGCTTAACCTATAGAAGTATTCTATAGCATTTTCTACTAAAAGTTTATCTACTAGAAGTTTTCTATTAGTTTTCTATTTTTTCGAAAAAGAACTCCATAGAAAGCTTACTTCACTACAAGTTTTCTATATAATGCTTTATTTGAAACAAGTTTTTTCCATAATAAGTTTTTTTATGAAAAGCTTTCTTTACTAAACATTTTCAGTCTAAAATTTTTTCTAAAAAGGTTTTGTATTAAAAGCTTTCTCTACTAAAACATGTCTATATAAAGCTTTCTCCATTACAAGTTTTCACTACTAAAAGTTTATCTACTAGAAGTTTTCTATTTTTCCGAAAAAGAAGTCTATATAAAGCTTTCTTTACCACAAGTTTTCTATAGAATGTTTTCTTCATAATAAGTTTTCTATAGTAAGCTTTCCTATATATAATACTTTAAGATTTTTATAAAAAGCTTTCTCTACTAAAAATTTTCCGTAGAAAACTTTTTATAAAAAGGTTTTGTATCGAAAGCTTTCTCTGCAAAAAATGTCTATAGAAAGCTTTCTCCACAACAAGTTTTCTATAGAAAACTTTCTCTATAAAGCTTTCTTTAGATAAAGTTGTCAATAGAAAACTTTCCATTCAAAAATTATTCTTTGAAAATGACCTAAACCAAAAATGTTCTGAAGAAAATTCTCTTTAGAAAACTCCTTTGTACGAAAATGTTTCTTTACAAAACTGTCTATGAAAAAAGTTTACAATACAACTCTCTACTAGAAGTTCTCTATAAAAAGTTCTCCCCTTTTATACATTATTTCTTAGATAACTATCTTTATAAAACTGACTCTACCAAGAGCTTTATATAGTAAAATCTTTATTTATAAATCTCTCTGCAAAAAGTTTAAAAAGTTTACTATAGAAAACTAAGCTTTTAAAGAAAATCGTTTCTATAGAAAAATCTTTCTACAAAGTGCTTTTTAAAATAAATCTCTATCTAAGAAAAGCTTTCTTTATTATTAGTTTTCATGAAGTTTTCTATTGTAGAGGCAACTTTCTTTATAAAATAAATATTTCTATAAAAAACTCCTACTTCAAACATTTTTCACTCTCTTATATTAAGTTAAATGCAAATTTGTTTTACCATTTCCTAACTTCTTAATTAAAAGTTTGACGTTTAATAAATTATATTTATTATAATAAATTAGTTGGCGTTTCCTATGAAAATGTCAAGCAATTATAACTAATTGTAGTTAAAAAAACAATTTGCTTAATACTTTATTAATAAGTTAATTAATTAATTATAAGTTTCAAAAATAAATTTAATTTGTAATAAATCAAAATTTTAAAAAATTTTAAATTTTTTAAAAAATTATTTAAAATGTTTAAAAATTTCCATTTCATTTAATAACTATTTACCCTAGATAAATATAATAATTTTATAAAAAAAGTGTACCCTAAAGTATCAATTACATTGCAAATAACCATTATTTATTTTCTAAAAATTTTTAAATAATTTATTTAACATTTTAACAATAAACCCTTTTCAACATGTTCGTTCATACTACTAATAACTAAATAATAACAACAAAAAGTATTTGTAAACAAATTTACACATTTATATATTACATTAAATGAAATTGAATTGAATTTATTGTAAATGTTACAAATTTTGTCATATAATGTCCCTTAATAAGGCCAATTGTGATTACAAATATATTTTGTTGCCCCCAAAAAGTAGGCTATGAATAAAATACATTTAAGCCCTATAACTATATGCTACACATATTTAATATTCAACAAATATACTTGTTGTAACACAAGTAAATACTTGTGTGTGTATGTGTGTGAAAAATGTTATTTAATCAATATATTAAATTATTAAATACTTTTAAATGAGTAGGTTTCAAAATATAGAATAAGAAATTTGTTAAAAAAAAGAAATAGATTGAGAAATTTTGTAAATAATCCCAATATACTCTAAAAGCAATGGAAAATATATACTTATTCAACTAAGTCAAGTGTTGAAAATTGTATAGACAAAATTATTATTATGCCACACGCCAAAGGAATTGTTTTTTCTCTTCTTTAGATATTTTTCTTTTTTTTATTATTTAATTTTTTCCCCAAAGATTTTCTTAAACATTTTTGGGTTTTGTTTGTTGTTAGCTGGTTGTTATAGAGTTTGCTGTTTAAACAGACAGTTTATTAAATACACGAACTGTTACAACATGTGGCTTATGATACAAGACCACCAATTGTAACAACAATGTATTTACTTATTATAAGCAAAAATATTATAAACAAATTGTTTATAGAAAACAAAGAACAGGTTGTTAGCTAATAATATCATGTATATTATGAACAGAAACAATAAATAAACGTTTGAATGATTTTTAGGAAAATTGTAGAAAAAATCGTTTAAGGAAATTAGTATTTTTGCTTGAAATATAAAGCCTAATTATTAATTTGGCTGAATAGACAGAAATTTTTGTTGGTTCATTTATTTATTGATTTTTTTGAGATTTTTATAAATATATTTACATCAAATTGGAATATAATCAACCTTAAAGCTTAAGATTTTCAGAGGATTTTAAATTAATTAAAAAATACACATTTCGTTGGTTAACATTAAAAAGAAAAGTTTTCATGGAATTTTTGCTGAGAACTTTGTTTTTAAAAAAAATTGTTGTTGTGAGACTTTTCTTTGAAAAACTTTTTGTATAAAGATTTTTGTTAAGAAAAAGTTTTTAGAAAAAGTTCTATGAAAATCTTTCTGTTATTTGAGTTTTCTATAAAAGAAAACTTTTGTAGAGAGATTTTCATATAGAAAACTATCTCTTTCTAGAAAAGTTTTTTAAATGTCATTATATGGAAAACTTTATGCAAAGAGAGAATTCTAAATAAAATATTTTATTGAGAAAAAGTTGTCTACTCTTTATAGAAAGCTTTCTTAAGAAAAGCTCCATGTATCAGCTTCTTGAAGAGAATGTTTTTTGTATAAAACTATTTGAGTGAGAGTTATGAAAAATCTTTTTCTGTAGAAGACTTTCCCAAGAGAACGTTTTCTATAGAAAACTTTTTGGTATAGGGACACTTCTATAGAAACCATTTTGAAGAGTTTTCTGTGGAAAACTTTTCACAGAGAGAATATTTAATAGAAAACTTTTTGAAGAGTATTTCATAAAAAAATATTTCCTGAGAAAGTTTTCTACAGCAAACATTTTGCAGAGAGACATTTCTATAAAAAAATGTCTTGGACAAGTTTATCTAATCACAGCACTAGCTTCCAGGCAAAAGTTTGAGCAATAACGGAATGCGTAAATTGGATTAGAATAAATATTGCGCCAAGCCAGAAGGCAATTAGGACGATATAAGATGATAAATTTAAATCTAAAACCGTATTGGATTGTAAAAAAGCTCTAACCGAGTACTCTCCTAGAGGAAAAGTTTACACCATATAAGTACCAGATCACTCGGGAGTAGTCGGCAACGAAAGAGGCAATGTGAGCTCGAGGTAGTTAACCGGACGAACTCAAAACCATTGACGCAACGAGGGCAGAATTAAAAATATGAGTATGAGAAACCCATAAGAAATAATGAAACGTTGGGTAGAACCACAAAGATCCAGGAGCCTCCTCAAAATGAGCAAGTCGGAGGTTAGTGGACACACAGGATTACGGGCACAACTAAACAAAATTGGACGTGAGGATTCGAATGAATGTAGAGCATGACAGGCCATTGACAGGCCGAAATTTGATCCAAATATTTGGGGAGTGATATTATCCCGCATATAAAATCTCTCACGAACACTGATTGGAAAATTCTTAGGAATTAAAAAAATTTTAAAGGGAGAACTTTAAAAAGAAAGTTTTATAGATGAAACTATAAGGAAGCTATTAAAAGAGACAGTGAACTGTTTCTATAGAAAAACTTTTTAATCGTAAGTTTTCAGTTGGCTTTCTTTAACCCTTTTGAATACAGAGTTCTTTATTTGTATTACTATACGTTTCTGAAAAAAAGTTTTGCGTTAAAAATTTCTACAGAAAACTTTTGTTATAAAGTAAAAGCTTTTTGAATGGAGTTTTTTTTTAAGACAGTGTTGTTTAGAACTAAACATTTTTTTTTTTTTTAATTTTATCATAATTTTAAAATCGTCCTTATGATAATGAAATGCCCTAATTTGTATTGATAAACTTCTATAGCTTTAATTAAAAATTTTCCACATTTATTTACTTACCTTTAAAAAACTTTTCATTCATCTCTTGTTTGTTTAACAAAGTGCTTAATTAATAATTAGTTAAATTCATTGTATAAAACTTTTAAATATAAAAAAAGCTCTTTTTTAATAAAAAAAACTTTGTTTTAAATTTCTTTTAAAACGAAGTTAAAATCGATTATTAAAACCAATCACGTAGCAGTTAAAAATGAATTTGTCTCTTTTGTCACCACGAAAATCTTTTAAATCTTTTTTTTTTTTTGTTTTATTATTATAATTATTTTTTTCTTATGCATAATTACTTGTTTTGAATATAAAAATATTAATATTTAGTTATAATATTTACAACTGTGATTAAAAGCGTTCTTTCTTATCTTTTCTTTACAGGTATGTTTTGTTAATTGAAATTAATATGCTTAAGACGTTTTATAACGGGGTATGTAAGTTTATACATTCTTTAAGTGGTAACAGATTTTGAAAACTTTTTACAGAATTGTTTTTCATTAATTTGTCAATATTTTCATACAAAGATATTTCAATACTCTTTACCACCTATTGATTTTATGATATAGATCAGAAGTATGAGACAAACTGCTAAAATTTCCAAACTTTACACTTGTAATTAGGGTTCTATAAATCGACTTTCGAATAATCGAACAATCGACTTTTTGTCGAAAAAAGTCGAAAAGTCGAAGTAGACTATTTTGTTCCAAAAAAGTCGATAACTCGACTATTTTGTTCCAAAAAAGTCGATAACTCGACTATCGTCTGTGAAAAAAGTCGAAAAGTCTGAAAGTCGAAAAAAGTCGAAAAGTAGAATAAAGTCGAAAAATGTCGAAAACTCGAAAATTGTAGAAACAAGTCAAAAATAGTCGAAAATTTAAAAAAAAAGTGGAAAAAAAGTCAAAATCTTTTAAATAGTCGGAAAAACTCGAAAAAAGTCAAAAAATAGTCGAAAAAAAGTCGAAAGAAGTCGAAAATAGTGAAAAAGTCGAAAAAATTGAAAAGTCGGAAAAAGTCAAAAAAAGTCGAAAAGTCGGAAATAGTCGAAAAAAGTCGAAAAGTCGGAAAAAGTCGACTTTTAATTAAATGAAAAAAGTCGAAAAATCGACTTTTCATAAAATGCAAAAAGTCGAAAAGTCGACTTTTAACTAAATGATAAAGTCGAAAAGTCGACTTTACGTTTCAACTATAGAACCCTACTTGTAATACACGAAACTTTTTAAACACAATTACTTCTCTTCGTGAAGACCTAAAGACACATAAATCCTTACATATGTGTGTAACCTTTTAACAAATCCGACAAATTAGAAAATATTAAAACCAGCTTAAAACTAGGATTAAATTTCATAAGAGAATAAAAAAAAACTAAAATAATCTTTAAACATGAATTATATACTTCGGATATTATATTACACACTCATACACAGTTTATAATCCTAAATGTAAATATTACCGAACTTTTCTTTTTTCCTTCCCATTTTACTTTCAAAAAGTCTGTTTATTTTATTTTTCAACTTTATTGCAAAGAATGTGTTGCATGTTTGTCAACGTTATGTGATATATACGGATGAGTTTTGAGTGGGTGTTTTCGGTTAGATACATCACTATGATGATGATGATGTTGTCTGTGGTAGCAAAGTTAACCAAAACTTGAAACTTTTAACTTTTATGACAAATACTTACATACTTTACTTTACTTTGTTTTAGACATGATGAGTTGACCTTTTTGTTGTATGCTTTGTCTATTTCATTTATTGTTATTTCTCTAAACATTATTCTAGTTTACAATACTTTAGACAAACATTTTACTATAAAATATTCTGTTACTGGCTGTGTCTCATAATTTCATAAGTGTTAAGCAAACAATAATATTTAAGGAAAAATTTTATGCAAACATAAATATGACAAAACTGAAAAAAGAGCTTCAGTTTCTGTTTGAAATTGACAAAAAAAAAATGGATTTAAAGTTGCCATATGCAAACAATATAAAAAGTAACATGTTGAAAATTGAAAGTACCAAAACCAACTTGTCCTTTAGTAGCAGTGTTAGCCATTGTCCTTAATTTTCCGTTTTTCCAAAAAAAACCTGCTAAGATTCTTTTAAAATCAATGCTAAAAACAACTGGTCCCCTTATTATTTTCAACTCTGCTTCATACACCACATAAATATTAAAATTTTTATGAAACAAAATCTCTAGGCCTATACAGGATCTTCTTAATGTTGCCATATAAACATATACACATAAATATGTTTATTATGTGTTCATAGGTATACATTACCAAATGCAAAACTAACAACTACTGCTTTACTAACAACAGTAGCAGTTGCAATATCCAGTAGTTGCATATAATAGTTATGTGTGTGTTAGTTTTAAAAAACAATCACTTGCAGTTGGTATTAGCAAGCAAGTCATTTTTAGCCTGAGTCAGAAGATAATTTCATAACCTTTGCAAGGTTTTTGCTGTTGTCGACATTTTCGTCTTGTACCAAAATTATATTGAAAAAATATAGAGAAACTTCTAAACACTTGTACACACACAAACATACATACAAGTGTACTAGATTATATCCAGCCAACAAAACTTTAACTAAACTGGGTTTAGGTTAAGTATGAAATAACACTCGAAATAAAATGTTGGTTAAAGAATATTAAAAGTTTTGAAATGTAAACGTTTTTTAATAGAAAAACTCTCTGTGGGAAAATTTTCTGTAAGTTTTGCATTAGAAAAAAATTGACTTGTCTTTAGAAAATGTTCTAAAGAGAGAGTTTTGTTTACAAAAACTTTTGAAGAGGGTGTTTTCTTTAGAGTACCATGAGCTTTCTTTGAAAGCTCTTTGGGGAATTTTCTATATAGAGTTTTTCCTACAAAATCAAATAACAAATATAAACTTTCTGTGTGCTTTCTTTAGGAAAAATTTTGAAGACCGAGCTTTTCAGAAAACTTTCAGATTAGAGAGTTTTCTTTAGAAAAATTTCTGATAAGAAACTTTCTAACAGAGAGTTTTCTGTAATACGTTTTCTTTAGAAAACTTTCTGATGAGAGAGTTTTCTTTAGAAAACTTTCTGATAAGAGAGTTTTCTTTAGAAAACTTTCTGAAGAAAACTTTCTGTTGAGAGAGTTTTCTTTAGAAAACGTTCTGATGAGAGAGTTTTCTTTAAAACACTTTCTGATGAGAAAGTTTTCTTTAAAAAGCTTTGTGATAAGATATTTTTCTTTAGAAAGCTTTCTGGTAAAAACATTTTTCTTTAAAAAAATTTCTGATAAGAGAGCTTTCTTTAGAAAACTTTTTGATAAGAGAGTTTTCTTTAGAAAACTTTATTTTCTTATTCCTTAGCTTCTTCTGATAAGAGAGTTTTCTTTAGAAAACTTTGTGATAAGATATTTTTCTTTCTTTCTTTAGAAAACTTTTTGATGAGAGTTTTCTTTAGAAAACTTTATTTTTTGGCTTCTTCTGATAAGAGAGCTTTCTTTAGAAAACTTTTTGATAAGAGAGTTTTCTTTAGAAAAATTTCTTTTTCTTTTGCAAAATTTCTAAAGATGAAGTTTTCTTTACAAAAATGTTAGAAAAGTTTTTTTCTTTTGATTTTTTTAAAGAAAAATCTTTAAATAATAATTTGGAGAGCTTTGTTAAAAAAAAACTTTGAAACCCTTGGTTTCGTTGAAAATATCTTTTAACGACATATTTTTCTCTAGAAATCTTTTCGAAGAGAGTATTTTCTTTATAAAACTTTCTAAAGGGACAATTTTCTTTTGCAAGAAAGAACGTTGAAAAGAGAGTTTTAATTAAAAAAATTCAGAAAACAGAATTTTCGTAAAAAAACTTTCTAAAACTTGATTTAGAACACTTTTGTAAAGGATGATTGTTTTTCTAGAAAATTTATTTAAGAAAAAGTTCTCTAGAGAAAACTTTTATCAATATAAAGCTTTATTTTGAAAACATTTTTGCGAGAAGAGTTTTTTATAGTAAAGTTTTCTAGAGAAAACAATTCGGGAAAATGAAGAGTTTTCTTTTGAAAATTTTTTGAAGAGAGAGATTTCTAGAGACAACTTTTTTGTAAAACTTTCTGATGAGAAACTTCAATAGAATTTAGAAGATATTGAGTATTCTATGAAAAAACTTTTTAGAGGGAATCACTTTTCTTCAAAAGACTTTATCAAATGAGAGTTTTCTATAGAAAGTGCTTTCAGGAAAGAGCTTTTAATAAAATTCTTCTTCATGAGGGAGTTTTCAACAAAACTTCCTGAATAGACCGATTCGGGAACTTCTATAAGAAATTTAATACGTTACTATTTTTTCTTTTGAGTGTACTGCCTATAAAGGCATGTTATAAACGACATTAGTCTACCTTCTTGCTACCTTGCGAGGCATGCAGTTTGAGTGTCTGTTAAGAATATTGAATAAGTATATTCTCTCTATAAAGCTCACTCTCTGAGGCTCATCTGTCTTTTGGACTGAATCTTCTTTTGACTTGGAGAGTATTAAGACGATACACACATATCTACAGTAGCAAGTACTGTATGTGTATGTTACAAGCATATTACTATGCGCTTGACTGCATACATATGTCTCTGTGGCAAGAAATGATACAACTAATATTATTTTTGCTCTTATATAATGCTTTAGTTTTTTAATACGTTTTGTTGCTATAGTTGTTGTTGTTGTTATGTATAGAATATTTATAATTACATACTACACTCTCATATGTCCTCGATGAATGTTTGCATGCCTTAAAAAGTACCAACCTGTATGTGTTGCATGAATGCTTTAATATAATTTTATACATGTTTAGTTGTTTGTGCATAAAAGAACTGGTATGCAATATGGGGTTTTTTTTTGAATTTAGTTTTTTTAATATGAAGTTTGTTGTAAGTTTCTTTTTTTTATAACATGCCAGATGTTGTAACAATTTACAATACAACAAACACCCAACAACTACAAAAATAATAATAAACACCATAAAAAAGGGGCAACAAAAAACAAAATGAAATGAAACGTGTTGTTGATTCGTATTCTGTGTGTGTTGCATAAACAGAGAGAGAGAGAAGAGACTCGAGTCAAGAATAGCAGAATGTGGCTAGTCAAACACTAAGACCTTTTTATGCCACTATTTAGTGTAGTTATTTTTTTCTAACTGTCTAAATGTTTGTGTTGTTTTTAGCACTAACAATATGAATATAATAGATACCAGATACCACGAGTACTACTGCAACAACATAAATAATAACAACAACATAGTTGGTCTTGTTTTATTAAAAGATTTACAGTCATTTACGTGGTATCTAATGAAATGAGGCAAGTGTAAGCCGCATTTTTATTTCATTTCAACCAACAGTTTATTTGCCCCGTAAACGGACTAACGCTCGACACAACTATTTTTTTTTTTTTTTCGTTTTAGTCTTCCTTGTTCGTTTTATTACTTGGAAACATAAAATCAACACAAACAAAACAATTTTTATGAACTTCATCATATTGCATTTGTTGTTTATACTTTAGTGTTTTTTAGCATTTTTATATTCTATTAAATATACAGACGTTTTTTTCCCCCTGTTTTAGGAAAAGTACATGCAAGTGTATTTTCTCCCTTGTATGTATCTCTCGCTCTAAAATATTTAGTTTGAATTTGTTTGTTTTTATTTTCTTTTTAGCCGTTTTGAAAAAATACATATTAAAAAAAATTTTATGTCTGGTAGCCATGTGATGAAAAAAACTCGGCCAACAATAAAAGAAGGAAAATAAAGCCCAAATTTTATTTAGTTAAATTAATTGGTTTATTTTTTGTTTTATTTTATTATGTGAAAAAAAAATTAATTTCATTTAAAAAAGGATTGCGTCTAAATATTTAAACAAAAGCAGGATTTAAGGGTTTAAATTTGTTGTAGCTTCTGTTATTGTTTGTTAGTAAATAGTAGATAAAAGGTGTGTTGTTGCAGGTCAAAAAACTTTGCAATTAGAAGATAGTAGTATATATTGTTATTTATTTAATATTTTTTTTTAGAAAGTCCTTAATTTGTTTAAATTTTACTTAAAATTTTTCAAAATATTTGTTTAATATTTTAAACGCATTGTATATTCTTCAGAAATCTTACCCTAAAGTTGAATTTCATAAAATATTGGTACATATTTATACCCTACACCACCTTAGTGGGGAGGATATATTGGGTTTGTGCTGATGTTTGCAAAGCACAATAATATTGGTCCTATACCCACCTTAAAGTATACCAATCGGCTTAGAGTCATTTTCTGAGTCGATTTAGCTATGTCCGTCTGTCTGTCCATGTAAATCTTGTCATCAAACTACAGGTCGCAATTTTGAAGATATTTCAATGAAATTTGGCACATAATCTTCGAAGCTCATAAGATGAAACCTATTGAAAATGGTTAAGATCGATCCATTATTTCACATAGCCCCCATACAACTGAACCCCTGAATAGGGCTTGTAAACTTTGTAATCAAACTACAGGTCGCAATTTTGAAGATAATTCAATGAAATTTGGCACATGATCTTCTATGGTATCTGAGACAAAGCCTATTGAAAATTGTTAACATCGGTCCATTATTTCACCTAGCCCACATACAACTGAACCCGACGAATAGGGATTTTAAGTTCATAATTATGTTTAATATACTCGTATCTGGACAAAAAGCTGCAAAACCAAGTTCTGTACTAGCCTTAATGACTCTCATGAATTTTATAATTATGGGGTCTCATTTGACCATAGCACCTATACAAATCCCCTTTCAAAATTTGACTTAAATGTCCACAATTTTGTTCAACAATAAATGGCTTAAGTACAGGCAAGGTACAATTCAACTTAAATGCTTTATTATGAAAACTAAATCACATTTTATTTTTGTGAATTATAGAAGAATTGTATCCCGAAAATATCAGGGGTCTTCTGAAAATCGATTTCAACAGACAGACAGAGGGACACGGCTTAATTGCTATCTATAAGAATCTAGAATATATACTTGTAGGTCGGAAAATTATATTATGGAAATTACAAACTTATGCATGTACTAATAGTTTAAAAGATATGTTTATCCCACTTTTTATTTTCCTATCCCACTGTGTTTCTGTCTGGTATTAATGAAAAAGTCGGAATGGGATGTGCTAGAGAGCTCAGATTTTCCAAAAATATTCTCTATTGATAAATTTAGTTTAGTATTGAAAGCGGGCAATATCGGTACATGGTTTTACCTAGCCCCCATACAAAAGGCGCTCTACAGCACTTTAAACAGTCATAAAAATATGCTGACAAAAGATTCATGCACCTACTTATACTTCAAAGAATGCTAAATTTTGGACAATAGTTGACCCTAGTCCATATATAAGATTCGCTTCCACTTTTGCTTACAAGATATAAAATAGCCATTCAAATCCCTAAATCATTCCCCTATCCAAGCCGTAGACACTTTTTGCCGTTCAGACTTGAATCAAATCATAATCAAAGATCTTTGTCTATGCCTCTTGTTTAAGGAAATAACAATTTGAAAACCATAAAACATAAATTCTTTCCTTCCTTCCTTCCTCACAACACAGTGAAAAATAACCCCTAGAAGGAAAAAAACTAAACCCGCTTAAAAGTTGACACAAAAACAGTAACATAAAACCCACAGGGCATGGAAATGGAAAAAAAAACTAAATATAAACAAACAAAAAGGGATAAAAACTGAAAAAAATACCACAGTGACAACTTAGTTAAACGTTTTTAATATTCTCAAGAATTATGGTAATTTACAAAAATTTACATGAACACACACACACGCGCGCTCGTATCAACACAATGGCAGACAAATGCAACTGTTAAGAAAACCCAGCAGTTGAGGTATTATTTTTGGACAAAATTTTCCAATATGTGGAAAATTTTCATATCTTTTGGGGATGAGAAAATATAGTAAACTTTAGTAATGCAGCTGAAAGTTAATCGCCACTTTAGTGTAACTAAGTAATCTATAAAGGCGACTCTTTAAACCACAAGTGTCACAGTTGTGGAAGTCAGTGGCGACACTAAAGTTCGCTAATACACAATAAATTCTATTGCCACTTTATTGTCCCTAAGTAATCTATAAAGAAGACACTTCAAACCAGAATTATTCTATTGCAAAGTCACTTTATTTCGATAAAAAAACTAACAATTTGAATTTCATTTGAATTTATACATTGTTGGACCCTTTGATTGCAAATGGAAGTCAATCACTGCTTGAGTGTCTCTTAGTCATCTTAAAATGAAACTGGAAATAATCAAATGCTGAAGTGTGTGTGTTTATTAGTTACAGTATTTGCTTAAACGTCTATCTGATTGACTAGAAATTGTACATTTTTTGATGTTTTAAGAAAGTTGATTGTTACTTTACTGTCTCTAAGTAATGCAGAAGGTAGTCAATCGTTTCTTTAGTATACATAAGTGAGACGCTTTCAACTAGAAGTAATCTACTGCAGAGTTACAATATTTTGCTTAAATGTCTATTCGATTAACTACGATGTATAAGTTTTTGAATCATTCGATGAAGTGTATTGTTACCTTAGTGTCCCTAAGTAATGTATATGGTAGTCAATCGCCTATTTAATGTCCCTAGATAATTTTGCTTGAATTTATATTTGCTTGACTAGAATATGTTAATTTCGAGAAAGTGAATTGTTTACTTAATGACCCTAAGTAATGCAAATGGTAGTCAATTGTCTCTTCTAAGTAGTTTAAAGAAGACGCTATTTAAACCAGAAATAACAACAAATTTGTTAGCGAAATAGGAACAGAATTGACACTCCGAACTTCAGGGTAAAGCATTCACATATGCACGCATAAACTCTACACACATTTTAAACCAAGTCCAAATGAAAAACGAGGAATTGAAAAAGAAAAAATATCAACTAAAGAAAACTCAACAAGGCTTAAAAGAAAGACAGCAACTGGGGAAAAAAACGCCAGCAACAAACCAACAACCACTTACCAACCAACAAACGACAGCAATCTAAGCAAATGCCACAAAAACAGCTAAATGCAGCAAAGTAGAAAAGCGTTAAAAAGCTTTGGCTTGACAATGTTGTTGTTGCTATAGTTGCTAGTAGAGAGCAACAAAAAAAAAAAAGAATAACAACTAAAATCCTCAACTATAAAATGCATTACGGATTCTAAGACGCAACAAGAAAATTTGCATGTGTGATGGTGGTGGCTTTTTTTCCAACTCAACTCAAGCGTCTCTCCAACTTCATTGTTGAATAAGTGAGTGTGTTTGTGTGTGTGTGCTACACTGCAGTCATGTCATGTTTGGTATGCCATGAAGTAAGCAGATGAATGTATGTGACATGAATAAATAAAATCACAAATGAAATAAAATGAAAAGAAACGCGTATTACAAACACCATTAGTTACTTACTTGGTGGGACACCAAGTGACAAGAAGAGGAATTGAAAAAAAGCAAACAAATAAAGAAAAAATACATATATTTATATACAGACATATCAAATTATAGATACAACTACAAATATGTATCTGAATAGTAGTGGGAACACACACTCACACACCACAACGACAAAATTGGATTTCATGCAACAAACGCATAAAATTCTATAAACTCGACAAATTGATATACAAGTGATGTAAGTATGTGACTAAAATTGATAACAACTTAACTAAACAAAAGACTGACTGACTGACTATCCAGCTATCTATCTTTGTCTTGTAACAAATGCATGCATATACACATTCCATACCATTTAACTGCTTACTTACTACATACTACCATATTTGCCTAAGTCTCCTCCATGAGTGACTTGGTAATGGTGCACGAGTGTCAGTGTGTTTATGTTTAAAAGGATGACAAAGAAGTGCAACCCAATATAAGACAGAGACACTGTATTTAAATACTAAAATACACAATATAGCAAGTGAGTATCTATCTAAGTATCTATTTGTATTGCTGCAAACTTAGTAGACGAAAATGTATGGAGCAAAAATGTTTATATTAACAATTACTAG
This sequence comes from Lucilia sericata, assembly GCF_015586225.1. NCBI lineage: Eukaryota > Metazoa > Arthropoda > Insecta > Diptera > Calliphoridae > Lucilia > Lucilia sericata. The sequence continues at coordinate 39,052 of NW_023994480.1, forward strand.
TACAAAAGTTCTTATTCTATTTGTGTTCATATGTGTGTGTGTGTTTATTCTGTATGAAACACGTGTAGATTTGTAACATTTTGTATGACCTTAAGCCAACATAAAAATGGCCTTATTCCTGTTTGATTATACATACATATGTATAGAGGTGTTAGTAGAAAGAGCAGTTTCTTTTTTCTTTTGTTGTTTGTTGGAAAGGAAATTAACATGATTATCACGTCAAATCAATTAACACTGAAGTACTTGTGTTAGGGGTTTTTAGAGATTTAACAGATAAGTATTTGTGTATGAACTTTCGTAATATGAAATAAATTTGACACTTAAGTCTGTGTTCCTTAGGGCTAAACAATGACGCCTATCTCAATAATAATCATAATAAATAAATAATTTCTAAACTGCTTACCCCTTGACAAAGTAATGTAACTATAAGCTTAGATTGATGTCTGGTATTTAACAATGTGTTCCATTGGATTATTTATAGTGACGCCAAACATAATCATTATGAATGAGAACATATCAGACAGCTTTATGTTTTTTTAGGAATTGTTTAGTTAAAACACCTCGGTACTCGATCCAGCTATCCCTGTAGAACTACTGCCAGGTTATATGTCGAAGGATGGGAATGTTAGAGATCTTTCTATATTATTTAATGTTTCCTAACTCGTTCCAATCTTCGAAGTTCATGTACGGATTTAACCAGACTATAGTTGCGAGATACATATTTTTCAGTTAGTATCGACATGTTTGATCATAGGTCCCAAACATGTCGATACTAAAACAAACTTATTTTTTGTAACCGCAGATGATCGTTCGACCGTTCCGATCAATGCAATGGAACTAGTAAATACTGTTTCGGGAAGTAAATATTTTTGTCGGCTCCACTGAAGCAAAAGTGTCAGATGAACGACTAATATTCTTTTAGGGTCCCATTAAACCCATTTAAATGTCGTGAAAATAAATTTAATGCTTCTTCTGATAGGTCAGATCTGAATCCTTTAGATTGTATGCGGTGGTCGTCTATAGAGAGGAATTGGACTCTCAGAATGGAAATAGCCAAAGCAAGTCATTATTCGTGTAATGATTGATTTGCCTATGGATGTGGGAGTCTGTCAGACTTCGGTCGTTTTAGAAAGAAAATTTTGTTAAATGGCTTAATCCCGTTTTGTAGTCTTTCTTCAGAAAATCAGACTAATCATTTAAATTTACTGTCTTAGATAAAATCTTACGTTAATGTTTTATTATGGAAGCGTCTAATAGATGTCAGTACTAACTAATTCACCAACTTATCTGAACATCCTTTTATTATAGGATCTAGGTTTATATATAACCTAGATCCTATAATAAATCGAAAATTTTGTATCAAATATTAATATGATATACAATTCAGCTTAAGTCTAGTGTATAGTAACCTATTTTTTTCAAGATCCGACCATAATTCTTCTGAGTCGCAGAAAGGCTTATCGGATTTTTAGTGGAACCCCTCTTTTGGGGAAAATTCTCTAAATAATAATTCTCTATGAAAATAATAATCTTTAAAAAATTGTGCCCACTGCTGTTTATAAAAAAAGTACACCCATTCAACTGCATGGGGCGACAATACTAGACTATATTTGCTATGTTTTGTTAAGTATTGGTAGGAAAATTTTTGTATTGTCTGTGTCTTTTTTGTAAGTTGGCTGTTTTTGGCCATAAAATAAGCGCCTAGTAGCACACATTGTGCGATGAATACTATATACTCGTATAAAGTATATGAGCAAGAATGACAAAACAATAAAGATAAGAAATAAAACTGTATATGTATGTATGTATGACCAAACACACACATACATAAATATAAAAGAATGTCCGTCTGTCTGTCTCTTTTTGTATGTGTAAAAAACAAACAGTTTGTGTATATTAGAAAATATTTATGTACAAGTGAATAGTTTTGTTTTTGTTTAGTACAGAATAAGTAAAGCCAATTAAAAGTACATTTACAAATAGTTGGCATAGAAAACAACAATGACATTCTAACTATCATACAGACATAGTTAGATAGACAGACGGACACATAGATAGTTACATATACAATAATATCAAAGCAACTAACAAACAAACCTTTTACATACTCTGTCTCTAACTAAACTATTCTACTCTGCTGCTGTTACGAGCAGTTAAATTGTACAACTAAACTTAAAGTTTTACAATTCCAAGTTCAAGAAACTTAGATAGATGTACAATTTTTATTGATTTTCTGACTGTAGTGTTTTTTTATATTTTGTTAAATTTTTTTTTATTTACTTTTTTATTTTATTTCACTGTTTATTTTGTTCTGTTTGCTGTTTGAAAATGTAGTAAAATAAATAAAAGAAAATGTTGAAAAAAACGGCAAAATCCTAATGAAAATCTCATTTAAAATGTAAAGGAAATTTAATTTTTATTTTGTGTAAATAACAGACTTTACGAGTATTAGAATTTGATTTTTTTTTTATCTCGTTTCCTTTTTTTTGTTTAAACTTCTAGACAGCAAATAACAATACACACACAAAACAAATTTAATGAAACTTACAAAAAAGGCAACAGGAAATATAAAAAGGAACAAATTTATTAAAAATATTTAAATTAGTTAATATTAAAAAAAAGTGAGATGAGAAGAAAATGGGCATTGTCACATGCTCAACAGAAAAAAAAATTAAATTAAAAATTATATTTCCTGTAGATTTACTGTTACACAGGCAGTAAGGTCAAATTAAATATTCATTCTATTGTCAATATAAATCATAATCATTTTTTTGTTTTATGCATTTTAAGGATTTAGATTTAGAATTTATGTTTACATTATATTTTAAACATAAAACATATTAAATTATTATGATTCATTATAATTTTATTACACGTACCCTACATCACTGTTCGCAAGGCATACAAATATATCAAACACCTTAAAGTGATGAAATCGGTTTAGAATCGTATTCTGAGTCAATTGGGCCTTGATCGGGCTCCATTTAATTTAGTAGACAAACTATGACAAATTAGAGACCTGATGATTGCTGTAACAAATGAATTTCTTAATCAGATTTCTTAAAGATCATTTTATGCTGGTCCTATAAGGCCTTCAAAAAAATAGCAAATATTAATAATAAATAGTTACTCTACCAAATTTAGAATTTGGTCTATAATTGATCCAATTCCCCACACAGGACCTTACACAGATAGGGAGTCGATATGGTCGATTGTACCCGATTAAAATTTCCACCCTAATAATAAATATATTTATCCAATCAGGCATGGAAAATTTAAATTTTGATTAATGCAAACTTTTATTCTATGGACTATCCTAAAGCTTAGTCTTAGTCTATGGGTATTGACTAGTCTATGAACTAGTGTATTGACTAATATATGGACATGCCTTGAACTAGTCTATTGATATCTTTGGACCGGTCTATTGCTATATCTAAGAACTTGGACTAGTCTATAAACTAACCTATTGACCAGTCTATTGACTAATCTATGATTAGTATATAGACTAGTCTTTGGAATAGTATATAGACCAATCTTTAGACTTGTTTATTGACATCTCTAAAAACGTGTATATTGACTAATTTATGAACTAGTTCTAAGTATTAAATAGTCTGTTGACTAGTCTACCGATCAATATATTGACTAGTGTATTGACCAGTTTATTGACTAGTCTATTGACTGGTTTATGAACTAGTCTATGAACTAGTCTAGAAACTAGTCTATGAACTAGTGTATTGATTAGTCTACGGACTAGTCAATTGACTGATCTATTGACTGGTCTATGAACTAGTCTATTGACTAGCCTATGAACTAGTCTATGGACTAGTCAAATGAACTAGTCAAAACTAGTCTATGAACTAGACCATAAACTAGTCTATTGACTATTATATAAAGTAGTCTATTGACCAGTCTATGAACTAGTCTATTGACTAGTCTATTAACTAGTCTATTGACTAATCTATTAACTAGTCTATGAACTAGTCTATTGACTGGTCTATTGAGTAGTCTATGAACTAGTCTATTGACTACTCTATGAACTAGTCTATTAACTAGTCTATGAACTAGTCTTTTGAATGTCTATGAACTAGTCTATTGACTAGTCTATGGACTAGTCTATGGAGTAGTCTATTGACTGGTCTATGGAGTAGTCTATTGACTGGTCTATGGACTAGTGTATTGACTAGTCTATTGCCTAAAAGAGAAAGAGTTATCGAAGAGGTGCAATATATCGTGGATGTCCTATAACTGTCCTATAACGTATTGACTAGTCCATGGACTAGTGTATTGACTAGTCTATGAACTAGTCTATTGACTAGTCTATGATCTAGTCTATGAACTAGTCTATTGACTAGTCTATTGAGTAGACTATGGACTATTCTATTGACTCCTCTAGGAACTAGTCTAGTAACTAGTCTATGAACTATTCTTTTTACTAGTCTATGAACAAGTCTATTGACTAGTCTATGGACTATTCTACGGACTACTCTACTCTGTCCTATAACTAAAATAGCTAAAACAATGCAATAGTACATAATTTTCCATCACTGATACGTGTATTTGATATGTCTGTCCTTACGTCTCTTTGACTATCCGTCTGTCCGTCTCTTATTAAAACTTGTTAAAATTTAAATTAATGACCAACGTTTTACTGTAAAGTAAAGCAAACAACGAACCAACCAACCAACAAGGAATGAAAAAATACTTTATGAAATTTTCACATAAATAAATGAAAATACTTAATATAGAATAATTTTTATTCATTACATTTTAACATCCAAAATATTCTTACATACAATACATACATTCATTCATTCGTATATGGTATGTTGTTGTAAGTATGTATGTACATTACAATTTGAATTATTAATATGCTAATGAATTTTGCAAACAAAATTCTTCATCTTCAACATTTATACATTTTACTCAATTTCAGTTTTAACTTCTTCTTCTTCTTCTCCTTTGTTTTCTATTAAAGTTGTTAGTTTTGTTACAAATATGTATGTATGTTTGTTTATAACTGCTGAAATTGTACAAATGCATGATTCTTATTAAATGTAAAATTCATATTTAATACTGGGTCAAAAATGATTTGTTTCTGTGAATGAGTAAGTGTGAGTGTTTATTATTTACATGTAAATCAATTTAAATGTTATAATTATATTTACATGATAGCTTTAACTAAATATTAAGGTGGTATTTCAATTAATGTTGCTATTAATGAATGGCAATTTTTGAAAATAATTAAATTTTACTCCTGTGGGGACTTAAGTACGGATTAAAACATGCTTTCGAGAATCTTGTTATTTAAAATCAGTCCATAAATCCCGTTAATAAGAACAAAATTCTAAAACACTAGATTTTTCTAATGTGTTTTACAAACTTACATAGTCAATATGTACATTATAGGAAATATATTCGAAAGACCTTTCATTTGATATATAAAGCTTATGGTATAGTATATGGTGAGGGGCATATATGATTCGTCATGGACGTGGTTAGTACATTTACTTTTTTTTATAGCATTCTGCCACTTCTATTAACACTCAAACAACTTTCCTAGAAATTAGCACTCCATTTAAGAGATCTCTTGTCTTTTATGCTAAAAAATAAAAAGAAAACGCTTCAATTTTAAAACAAAATTTACACCAAAATCTTTTACATACGATTAAATGTACGTGAATATTTCACTCCATATATTTAAGAGAAAAAAACTACTGACTTTTCATTTTTTATGAAATATAATTTTTGGCATTATTAGCATTAATATTTAAAAACCTTCTTAAACGAGAAAAAAATATATAAGCTAAAACCCACAAGGAAAAAATATTGTTGTGACATAATGTTAACCAGCAAACACCTGCTCGCAAACAAGTAAGCAACCAGCAACACAACCAGCCCAACAAACCAATTCTTGTGAAACAACCAAACACCCACATCTCTCCATACATCCAGTAACATACATATTTTCCAACTAAATTTATATTCGCATTATAGAGAAGAAGATGTGAAGGTGAAGGGAAAAAATAATGTCAAAATTAAAGGAAAAGCAGTAACAACAACCAGAAATGAGTAGAAATATTCATTCCACCATATTATATAAAAAGTAAACGATAATGCATCCATCATCATCATCATAATGATGAAATTGTAGAAAATATATATTGAAACAGCATCGCACCTTTAACAAAAATTTTCTTTCCTTAAACTTTATTCCTTTATTTTTATACCCTACACCACTATAGTGGGGAGGGTATTATGCGTTTGTGCTGATGTTTGTAACACCCAAAAATACAACCGGACCCCCCGAATAGGGCTTTTGACCTGATAATTATGTTAAATGATCCACTATCTCTACAAAAATTGGAAAAATTTAGTTTTATATATGTCTTAATAATTATAGTGATTTTCGTAAAGATCGGGCATTATTTGACCCTAGCCCCCATACAAAGTCCCCCTCAGAAAATGACTTGAATGTCCACAATTCACTTATAAACACTAGTATCACGATGAAATTTGGCACAAATGAGTTTTATATAAACATAAATCCCAACAATAAATTTTATGGGGATCGGACCTAGTTTTACCGTAGCCCCCATATAACCGGACCTTCCGATTTGGGCCTTTTAGCTCATAACTTTGTCAAATATAATACTATCTCTCCAAAAATCGGCACAACTAAGTTTGATATAATTATAAATAACACTGTCGATTTTTATAATGATCGGGCATTATTTGACCCTATCCCCCATACAAAAATCCCTTCAGAAAATGACTTGAATGTCCACAATTCTTATCCTTATAAACACTAGTATCACGATGAAATTTGCCACAAATAGATTTTTGCCCTAGCCCCCATACAACCGGACCTACCGATTTGGGCCTTTTAGCTCATAACTACTATAAATATACTACTATCTTCCCAAAAATTGGAACAACTAAGTTTAATATAATTATAAATAACACTGTCATTTTTCGCCATGGTCGGAAATAAAAAGTAGCCTATTGCCAGACATACAGGAATGTGCTGTGAAAATTTGAAGAAAATCGGTTTAGCCGTTTAGTAGTCTATAACGTTCAAACATACAAACATATAAACCCACAAACAAACAAACATATAAACATACAAACAAACACACATTCATTTTTATATATGTATATAGATAATTCCCAATAACACATTTTATAAGGATCGGCTCAATTTCTGCCTTAGCCCCCATACATCCGGACCTTCCGATTTCGGCCGTTTATCTTTTAACTACGTCTAATATACTACAATCTATCCAAAAGTCGGCACAATGTGGTGATGTTTGTAACACTCAAAAATATTTGTCCTTATTAAGCTATGTCCTTCTTTGTGACCGTATAAACCTTGTGTACACGCAACAGATCGCAATTTTGAATATAATTTGTTAAAATGGGTCACATACTATTTTCTGGATCCACTGACGATGGCTGTTGAAAATGATTGAAATCGGTCTTTTATTTCTCCTAGTCAGCATACAATCGAACATGAACAGACATTATTTGGAACCTATATAAGATTAACAGAAATGCTTTATTATTGAAATTAATCACATTTAATATTCGCAATTGGTGTAGGGTATCATATGGTCGGCCACGCCTGACTATAATTTCTTACTTGTTTTTTTTTTTTAAATTATTGTTTTTGTTGCCATAACCACTTGTATTTAGTATGAAAAGTCGTTGGTGTTGTAGTCATCGTAATGAACAACTTGTTTGAGTTATTAAATTTTTTTGCTCCTTTTTTTTATAAATATTATTTTATGTTTGTTTGCTTCAGCTGGATAAACTTTTTAAATATTTATATGGAAAATTGTTGTTTTACTTATGTGAAAGAATGTCGTTATTTTTGTAGCTTTTTATAAAATATGAAGTGTTTTTTCCGTGAAAAGTGAAAAATCGGAGTTGGGATTTTATTGTCGGGGGAAGAAAATGCATTTTGAAGGAAAATGTACATATTAAAGGCAGAAATATGCATTTATAAAGACTCTAGCTGAAGATGATCAGTCTTTAGATCAAATTAAAATTCTGATTCCATTAAGAATTTCCGATATTCCGAAAAAGTACAAATTTTTATGTCAACAGGTTTTAAAAAATCTTATAAGTGTGAACACACTTTATGAAAGTACAAATTTTATATACAACTAAAATTAATCTAAAATAGATTTCATCAAAAATTTAGTCCAAATTGGAAACTGTGTAGAACAAAAAAAAAATACATAAAATTTTGTTACAAACCTTTCAACGGTTGTCATTTATGACCTATGCTAGGCAACTTTCTTGATTAATCTGTATGTGATAGTTAAGGAACAATTTCCTTAGTTATAAACCTAATTTTATTTACCTTTAATTTCAAAATTTCAGATCAAGATTGTTAAAGTTCATGACCAAATTAGACACTTTCAAAAACTCCTGTTCCAAATAGAGATAAACAAAAAAAAAGATTGTCTTCTGTCAGAAAAAAACCATAAAAAGTATTGTACCTACTTTATACTTTGTATAGTAAACATTAGACCTGACCTTAAAAACTAGACTAGTCTTCTAAAAAGCAATGTATACTAAACTCAAGAACTCATGCAGAAAATTTAAAATTTGATGATAGAAACATTTTTACTTTAACAATATATCAAGCATTTCCAAGGTTGAGAAACAAAACCAGCAAACTCAATTTTCTTCCTGACCTTTACTAAAAATTTTGGATTGTAGTTGCAAACCTTTGTATGAATAGGATGCAAACAAACAACGTGAAAATAAAATAATTTAAGAAATACCCGGGTTTCTAATTTCAAAAAGTAACAAAAATGATGATAACAGTTTTTGCTTCTACATTCTTTACTTATGCCTGGAAATTGATAGATTGTGAAAATATAAAAATATTTATAAATACATTTTCTTATATGTTTCGAAACTATAGAAAATCCAGATGACAGCTTTTGTTTCTACATCTCAGTCACACTTATGAACATTTGGTTTCGGTTACAGAGATCTGTTAACAATGTGCGTGATAGTTTAGGAAAAAAAAAGTTTTCCAACTAAAAATTACTAAAAAGTTAGGTAAAGATTCGTGATAATCTGTTCGGTCTGTGTGTTTAATCGGAAGCTTTTAACGATCTTCTGACAATGTTGGTGATCCACAAAGCTTGACCTTAAAGGTGTCCGATCGACGAATTCGGTTAAAAGTCAATGTTTGTTTAAGTTTAGGAAAACATTTTCTTCATTAAAGGTTTGTTCAATAAAGATTCATGCTACTATTCGACCTGAAAAGTGTGTTTAGTCGTAAGCTTTTAACCATGTTACGGAGTTCGATAAACAGTAATGTTCTGTCCATTTTGGTGATCGATAAAGTTTGATCTAAAACGTGACTGATCGATAATTGGTTTCGGTTACAGGGATTCGCATAAAATAATGATCGAACATTCCTTCAGGAGTTCTATAAAACAGTGATGTTCTGCCCTTTTTGGTGATCGACAAAGTTTGACCTAAAAAGTGACTGATCGATGATTGCTTTCAGTTACAGGGATTAGCAGAAAATAACGATCGAACATACCTTCAGAAAAGTGTGTTTGATCGAAAGCCACAAATCAACATTTTCGAAGTTTTTATTAGAACATTGCAACATCCTGGATTAATAATCAATGTTGAAGGGGGGCAGGCCTAATAAAAAAGTGTTTGCATAACATACATGAATACTAAATGTCAAAAGTTTTATATATATGACATGTTGATGTAAAATATTTAACGTGTGCGTTGCATGTACTTACTAAAACTACACTACTACTTACTTGCTACACAAACGCCTGGCTGAATGAATGTTCAGATATGGAAACAACAACAACAATAGTTCTAAATTTGTAAATATTGTTGTTGCTAGACAAAGTATTGAATTAAAGGTAGAATTCCACTTGCACAAACAACAATAACACCAGCATCAACTTTACTTGACAAAAACTGTGAGACACATGCTCAGTCATATTTAGGGGTTTTCATTGATAGGAACTTTCATTTTTAAGGACTTGGATTGATTGAAAAGCTCGAAAGGGCAAAATTTCAAACAATTTTGAAATCATGGAACTCTAGTAAAAATAATTTCCGAAATCTTCCCAAATTTTTCCCGGGTTAACAAGTTTTAAAACCCTATTAACAGTTGAGAAAAGATACACTTTTTAAAAAGTCTTAATGTATGAATAGATGGATTTTAGTTTTAAACTTGAGGTGAAAAAATCATTTGTATGAAAAAAAAGTTGTACAGGCAGATCTGCATACATAAAGATATGAATACATTTATCCCTGGTTAAACGCATATCATCCTAAAGAAACCACTCTGGGATGTAGAGTACACATGTTGTAAAGGAACTAATGATGCCAAAGGGAGGATACCGTGTCGTGTAGTTGTGGTATGTAAAATACAGACGTGAAAAATTAAACAAAATACAAGCTACGTACAACAGCTTGTTGCTGGTTTTGTAACTTTGTTTTTTTTTTTTTTTTTGTATCAACCGTACAGATAGAGTGTATATTTAAATACTACAGCTCTTGCTCCTAGTAATGGGTGTCATACATACGAACATTTTTCAAAGTCTCCTCTTCAAATATCTGTTGTGAAAATGTAACAATGTTTTGTGTTGTTTCTCCATTATTTGATTGATGTTCTAATGTTTGTTTTTGGTGCTGCTCCTGTTTCCTATTCTGATGCTGCTATTATTCCCAAAAAGATACAGATACATACTATTTAGTCGTACATTACATTAATGTTTGAAATTGTTGATGGTATGTACATGTGTTTATGTATTAAAAGTGTTTAGTTTTTGATAGGGCAATACTAGGAGGGTTGTTTTAAAAGTAAAGAGTTGGAACTAATTTTTATATTGGTTTATAAAATGTCAGATTTTGAAAATTTAATTCATCTTTCAAATATAGGCCATATTGGAAGATTGCCAAAAGTCTTAGACTTTGGTCACACGACAGAGTTATATGGAATTTGATTGAAAGCATTTGCTATGTTCCCACAACTAGTTTATTCGTCATTGGCCTTTTCTAAACGAACGATGGTGTATTCAACGAATGATGAAGGAACAAAATGATGAACTGTAAATTGTGTCGTGTGAACAGGGTAATTTGATCTAATAATTGAAAAAAAAACTTTTGAAACCCCCCTCGTTTAGTTCCATGGAAGTGTGATAGTGCATTAACTGTTCCATAAGATGGCATTAGAAAATTAAGTGAAAAACAAACTAAAACACTGACAGTTCTTCCTTTTTGTTGTTGTTGTTGTTGTTTTGTTTTATATCCATAACACTTTGTTAATTTCTGTGGCACGAAAGGGAGATGAACATTTCCTAAAATACTTAATACAAATACAAAACTACATACATAATAATCACTTACACTGCCATATATATTTATGTGTAAATTCTCATATGTATGTTTATTTATGTGTATCTTTGTATGATTTTGTGTTAATTTATTTTGATAGATGAGATGACATTGTTAAATACTGGAGAGAGAGAACTCGCAAAAAAAGGATATAACTTTTTGTTTAAATAAAAGTTTAAACACAAAAAAATCACCGAGAAATTTGTCAAAAAGTTTTTGAAAATATTTTGTAATTGTTATACATTCATTCATACGACCATCAACGACTGCTCGTGTAAACATTTAACTTTTGTCAAAGTATTTTTTTTTTGTTTATTTAACATTTTATCTTTTGACTGTGTTGACACATGAAGATTTTTTCTGTGATTTGAATTATAGCATGTTGTTGGGGTTAATGTGTTTCTTTTAGGAGATGGAAGAATGGAAACTTTTCACAATAATATTAGATAATTCAAAAATTAATTTTTAAAAGTTGAAAAAGGTTTATAAATGTTTTCAAATTTCAAACTTAAAATTTTAGTTTTCTTTTTAATATAAAATAATTAAAAAAAAACAAGTAAGAAATTATAGTCGGGCGAGGCCGACCATATATACCCTACACCTTTGACAAAAATATAATGTGATTTAGTTGCCATAATAAAGCATTTAAGTTGAATTGTACCTTGCCTTAGATATACATACTTAAGCCGTTTATTGTTGAATAAAATTGTGGACATTTAAGTGAAATTTTGATGGGGGCTTTTCATAAGGGCTAGGGTCATATGAGAACCTATTATTATGGAATTCGTGGGGGTCATCAAGTCTTGTATACAACTTGGTTATTGCAGCTTTTTGTCGAGATATGAGTATATTAAACATAATTATGAACTTAAAAGCCCTATTCGGCGGGTTCAGTTGTATGGGGGCTAGGTGAAATAATGGACCGATGTTAACCATTTTCAATAGGCTTCGTCTACGATACCATAAAAGATTATGTGCCAAATTTCATTGAATTATCTCCAAAATTGCGACCTGTAGTTTGATTACAAGTTTTAAAAGCCCTATTCGAGGGGTTCAGTTGTATGGGGGCTAGGTGAAATAATGGACCGATGTAAACCATTTTCAACAGGCTTCGTCTACGATACCATAAAAGATCATGTGCCAAATTTCATTGAATTATCTGCAAAATTGCGACCTGTAGTTTGATTACAAGGATTACAAGCCCAATTGGGGGGTTCAGTTGTATGGGGGCTAGGTGAAATAATGGACCGATGTTAACCATTTTCAATAGGCTTCGTCCCTGGGGCAATAGAAGATCATGTACCAAATTTCATTGAATTATCTTCAAAATTGCGACCTGTAGTTTGATTACAAGGTTTACATGGACGGACGGACGGACAGACGGACGGACATAGCTAAATCGACTCAGAAAATGATTCTGAGCCGATTGGTATACTTTAAGGTGGGTATAGGACCAATATTATTGTGCGTTACAAACATCAGCACAAACCCAATATACCCTCCCCACTATTCATGATTTTTTTTTTTTTTAAATAATTTAAAATAAATAAAAGGCTCAATGCATATTTAGTGAAATTTTAAATTTTAGTAAAAATCGGATTTTTAGTAAAAAATTAAATTTTTTAGTGAAAATTTAATTTTTTGCGAAAAAATTTGATTTTACTAAAAAAATTAAATTTGAAGAAGAAATTGAAATTTTTTGTTAAAAATGAGATTTTTAGTGAAAAATTTAATTTTTGGTGAAAAAGATAAGTTTTTGTGAAAAATTTAAATTTTATAACAATGCAGATTTTTAACGAAAAATGAAATTTTTAGTAACGTGTATATCAGACGTCAATTGTTGCTGACATATGATCCCCAAAATCATAGGGAACAATTCAATTTTCTATTTAATTTTTGGTGAAAAAGATAAGTTTTTGTGAAAAATTTAAATTTTATAACAATTCAGATTTTTAACGAAAAATGAAATTTTTAGTAACGTGTATATCGGACGTCAATTGTTGCTGACATATGATCACCAAAATCATAGGGAACAATTCAATTTTATATTTCCTAGACATAACCCTGTCCCAGAATCGAGGGATTCAGTAGAAAATTAATATAAAAATGAGTTTAAAGGTTCTTTTTAAAATGCAGAGTTTGGTCCAACCCAAAATTGGTGAATCATGAGGATCGGCCTATAATTGCATCAAGACGTATAAAGGTTTATATTTTTCAATAGAAATAATATCGACCTATTCTCCATGAGTTTTCTAATATTTAAGAAAATAATAAAAATTCAATTAAATATATTAACAAAAAGTGTCATTTAAAATTTAATAATAAACAATTTAAAAAGATTTATATAAAAAAACTACAAACAATTATTGTAAATAGTAAATTATTTAAGTTCATACAAACTAAACATACATTTTAGATTTTTAATAATATTTAAACTATTTAAACTCTAAAGTATTAAACAATAATTTGCTGAAAACATAAATTTATAATAATATAATTTGTTTTTTTTTTTTTTTTGTTATTTAAAAAGGATTAGTTTTTGAATTTTATAAATCCCTATGAGTTTTAAAGACTTAAAAAATTATATAATAGAAATGAAAAATCATTTTGAATAATAAACTAATAAATAAAATACATATTTAAACCTTTAGAAATGCATAACTTAAAAATTAAAATCAATATTTTTCAATACTACATAATGCCTTTCACTTTTCTTTTGCAAAACAACGACAACAATAACTCTATGATTTTAGTTTCATACACACATTTTCTAATACGATTATAACACTAAGTACGTAACCATACTTTTGATAACGCCCGTTTGATTTGTAGTCATACCACCTTTAACCCTCAAGGAAATATGAAAGGAAAACATATATGAAATAAAACCTTAAATCACGCACAAACCACTGGCTGGTTGCTGGGTTGGTTGCTTCAAAAAAAAACCATACAATAAAAATCTAAATGAACGACTACAACTTATGAATATTATGTGGGAAATTGCAAATAAACTAAAAATCAATTGCCAACAGGCACGCATTAAAAAAAATGTTTACTTTTTCCCTTGACTGTCTTTCTCTCCCTTTAATTACTTTAGGAAAAATATATCCCACAATGTGGAAAAATTGTTAGAAACCACAAAATATTACACTGCACACACTCGGCACAACGCATACATATTACAACCACTTTAATTCAATTAGATTCCTTCAACAAACATTATTGAAGGCAAACAGCAAAAAAAAGTCACCCTTGGAATACTTGTGAACATTCATTTCAACAGATTTTAAGTTTTTTCATCCAAAATTTTGTTAAACATAACAAGGCATGAAATGATTTTAAAAATCAACCAACTATAGATTTGTTACAACATAACATCTCTAAATCAGCCCAGCAGTCTGTGTGTAGTCAAATGTTCTTTATTTCATAAACTAAACTATCTACAGACTAGACTTAGAACCGAACTTGACAAGACTAGTGACTAGACTATTGAACCTAGACTAATAGACTGACTATGACTACTCTATAGACTAGGCTATAGACTATACTATAGACGAGACTAGACTATAGCTAGACTAGACAGACTAGACATAGACTGACTATAGAACTAGACTATAGACTAGACTATAGACTAGACTATAGACTAAGACTATAGACTAAGACTATAAGACTAGACTATAGATAGACTATAGACTAGACTATAGACTAGACTATAGACTAGACTATAGACTAGACTATAGACTAACGATAGACTACTATAGACTAGACCTATAGACAGACTATAGACTAGACTATGACTAGACTATAGACTAGACTATAGACTAGACTATAGACTAGACTATAGACTAGACTATAGACTATAAGCTAGACTATAAGCTAGACTATAGACTAGACTAGGCTATAGACTAGACTATAGACTAGACTATAGACTAGATATAGACTAGACTATAGACTAGACTATAGACTAGACTATAGACTAGACTATAGACTAGACTATAGACTAGACTATAGACTAGACTATAGACTAGACTATAGACTAGACTATAGACTAGACTATAGACTAGACTATAGACTAGACTATAGACTAGACTATAGACTAGACTATAGACTAGACTATAGACTAGACTATAGACTAGACTATAGACTAGACTATAGACTAGACTATAGACTAGACTATAGACTAGACTATAGACTAGACTATAGACTAGACTATAGACTAGACTATAGACTAGACTATAGACTAGACTATAGACTAGACTATAGACTAGACTATAGACTAGACTATAGACTAGACTATAGACTAGGACTATAAGACTAGACTATAGACTAGACTTATAGACTAGACTAGATATGACTATAGACTAGGACTTAGACTAGGCCTATAGACTCGACATAGACTAGACTATAGAAGACTATAGACTAGACTATAGACTAGACTATAGACTAGACTATAGACTAGACATAGACTAGGACATAGATAGGACTATGATAGACTATAGACTAGCCTATAGACTAGACTATTAGGACTAGGCTATATAGACTAGACTATAGACTAGGACTATAGGACTGACTATAGACTAGGACTATAGGACTAGACTATAGACTAGACTATAGACTAAGACTAGATATAAGACTAGACTTATAGACTCGACTATAGACTGACTCTTAGACTTAGACTATAGACTAGGACTATAGACTAGGACTATAGACCTAGACTATAGACTAGACTATAGACTAGACTATAGACTACTAGACTATAGACTAGACTATAGACTAGACTATAGACTAGACTATAGACTAGACTATAGACTAGACTATAGACTAGACTATAGACTAGACTATAGACTAGACTATAGACTAGACTATAGACTAGACTATAGACTAGACTATAGACTAGACTATAGACTAGACTATAGACTAGACTATAGACTAGACTATAGACTAGACTATAGACTAGACTATAGACTAGACTATAGACTAGACTATAGACTAGACTATAGACTAGACTATAGACTAGACTATAGACTAGACTATAGACTAGACTATAGACTATACTATAGACTAGACTATAGACTAGACTATAGACTATACTATAGACTAGACTATAGACTGGACTATAGACTAGACTATAGACTGGACTATAGACTAGACTATAGACTAGACTATAGACTAGACTATAGACTAGACTATAGACTAGACTATAGACTAGACTATAGACTAGGCTATAGACTAGACTATAGACTAGACTATAGACTAGACTATAGACTAGACTATAGACTAGACTATAGACTAGACTATAGACTAGACTATAGACTAGACTATAGACTAGACTATAGACTAGACTATAGACTAGACTATAGACTAGACTATAGACTAGACTATAGACTAGACTATAGACTAGACTATAGACTAGACTATAGACTAGACTATAGACTAGACTATAGACTAGACTATAAACTAGACTATAGACTAGACTATAGACTAGACTATAGACTAGACTATAGACTAGACTATAGACTAGACTATAGACTAGACTATAGACTAGACTATAGACTAGACTATAGACTAGACTATAGACTAGAGTATAGACTAGACTATAGACTAGACTATAGACTAGAGTATAGACTAGACTATAGACTAGACTATAGACTAGACTATAGACTAGACTATAGACTAGACTATAGACTAGACTATAGACTAGACTATAGACTAGACTATAGACTAGACTATAGACTAGACTATAGACTAGACTATAGACTAGACTATAGACTAGACTATAGACTAGACTATAGACTAGACTATAGACTAGACTATAGACTAGACTATAGACTAGACTATAGACTAGACTATAGACTAGACTATAGACTAGACTATAGACTAGACTATAGACTAGACTATAGACTAGACTATAGACTAGACTATAGACTAGACTAGACTATACTAGACTATAGACTAGACTATATACTAGACAATAGACTAGACTATATACTAGACTATAGACTAGACTATAAACTAGACTATAGACTAGACTATGAACTACACTATAGACTATACTGTAGACTACACTATAGACTACACTATAGACTACACTATAGACTACACTATAGACTACACTACAGACTACACTATAGACGAAACTATAGACTACACTATAGACGAAACTATAGACTATTGACTGGATTAGACTTTATGCTATAATGTAGGCTATATAATAGACTAAACCTCAGTAGAACTATTACAAAAACAACTTCAAGTCTGCCACCTCTCACTACCGGGTCGCAAACACGTTCGGAGAGTGTGTTACAATATTGTTAAGATTTAATCAAACATCATTAATACCCACAAGCCAGCACACACAAACACACTTCATTATGACATTTATTGCACACAAGGATAATAATTTCATCCTTCTCAACCATCCATCCATCCACATGCCACAAATGTTCAATTTAGTTTTGAAATATTTTTCACTCTCTCTCGTCGCCCTTTCCCTATTTGTTCACTAGTCTACCACCACCCAGCTCATTTATTGCTATAACTAGTCGTGAAATTCATATGAATTTTACATGACATTCCCTTTATTTTTAAATGCCTGTCTGATGTTGGTTGTAAAACCATAAATTGTGCAAAAATATTTAACGCCGCAAGAACACACATTTTTTTGACTGTCTAATGGTCTTTGTTTCCCTATAATCACCTATTGACAAAATTTTATTTATTATGTATTTTTTTTTTTGTGAGTAATAAAAAATATACACTTTCTGTTTTTTTTGGTATTTTTAAAAATCATAAATGTTCATTAATTTTTATCAATTTTTGTAGCTCGACACATCTGTCATGTTTATTTATGTGAATGTAATTTTGAAAAATAATAATGTTTTAGTGAAATATTTGCTAAAAGTAGTCTCTCAATGAAAAATGTTAGTAGTTTAGGAGGCATTTTTAGCTGCCTTGGCATCGAAAGTTTATATCTATTATTATCATTAGTTTAAAGCCCTATGATCCTTCCAGGATTAAAAGGAATTAATGATAGTTTGAAGTCCTTATATACTCAAATTTCTTCTATAAAGAGAGAAAGATCGCATCAATTTTAATTGTAATATGTATAATGAAATGTGTAAATAAATCAATTAAATTATTTTTTTCGAGAATATTTTGCGAACTAAGGAAATTTTAAAATATATAAAATTAAGTGTATACTTTTAGGATGTCAGTATAAAATTTTTTTAAATAAGAGTATTTTATTGCTTATTAAGATTTTGAACTGAAGATCTATCTAGCTATTATAATGAAATGTGTAAATAAATCAATTAAAATATTTTTTTCGAGAATATTCTGCGAACTAAGGAAATTTTAAAATATATAAAATTAAGTGTATACTTTTAGGATGTCAGTATAAAATTTTTTTAAATAAGAGTATTTTATTGCTTATTAAGATTTTGAACTGAAGATCTATCTAGCTATTAGATCTTCAGTTCAAAACAATGTTTAATTTCCCACAACTGCCACCATATAAACATCAATGCACCAACCCACCTGCTTAAGGTTACTACATCCATTAAATCAACAAGAAAAATACACGTTTAAGTAATTTCAACAAAATGTTGTATCTTAAAAACTCATGTTTAACAAACATTTTGTTTATAAACGAAAATTTGTTTGTTCGCTGTCATTAGAAATTTATTTTATGCTTTATTTGTCAAATAGATGAAATGTCTTTTATTCATTCATTTTTTTTGGTGCGTGAAAAACTTATCGTGTTTTCATACTTTTTCCATTATTAGAATAAAAGTAAAAAAAAAAACAAACTTTGTCGAAGATATTTTTGTACATTTACATCTTAAAAATACTTTGTCAGTAGAGTAAACGATTTTGTTGTTATTAGTCTAGACACATTTAAAACATTTTGTTAAAGTAATATTTGCTGGCAAACAAGTAGAAAAAAAAGTTACTTTCCTAAGTCTATTATAAATAAAAATGTTGTGTGTTTCTGGCTGAAAATTAAAAGAAGGAAAACAGAAAAAAAGAACAAAAATAAAATAAACTTTGTTGTACGCAAAAATAATTTTTCATATTTTATGGCTTAAGATTACAATTAATGAGTTTTGCACAAAACTTTTAGTATTAATTTTCTGTTACCCAAGATTATAAAGGAAAGTATAAATACTTATTTTGTGGGAAAGATGTGTGTGTTTGGGTGTGTGTGTGTAAGTTCTTTTAACAAATTAGTTCATTGAAAATCTATAAACAATTTATTAACATAAAAGTTTATCAAGAGTAATTTACTCAATGGACATTTCAAAGAATATTTTATAAAGAATAAAACAAAAAACTTTTAAAGCTTCCAATTTGCTTCAATGAATTTTGCCTTAAATAATTGAAAATGAATACGAAAGGAGAAAATTCGTAAATTCGTAAAAGTATCGTTTATCATTAATAAAATCAATTTATCAAGTGTACAAAATTTAAAATTAATGTTTAGTTTTGTAGTATTGGATTCAATAGGGCGGAATAATTATTGGCAGAAAACTCGGTATATAGTTTAAAGCTGTTTTTATTATAATTAATTAAATATAAATCTATCACATAATGGCTAAAACCTTATTCAAGATATCTTTAAGATTTTAATTTCATATTTAATATGAATTTTATTTGCTTGTTTTTATCTTAAATAATTAAATTTTCCGTGAAATTACTCAATTATGATTAATGTTAATGTGTTTTTGTTTTTGTAATACAAACATTAGAATTTTATGTTTATTGTTTATATTGTTATGTTATTTCATATGAAAATAAATGAAACGTAAAAATTACGTTAAATTGAACTGAAAACAACATAAGAAGAAAGTTTGCCAATAAGATATGTTAGTTTCTGCAAACAAAGAAGAAAATTCCTAAGAGAATGTAATTAGTTAAATGAATAAATTATTCTCCCACTCGTAGTCCTTTCATAAGTTTTGATATAGTTATTGTAGTAAATCTATTGTAACGTATCCACGTGCCATCTTCAATTGAGTAGTCTGACTTTATGGACTAGTATATTGATTAATCTATGTACTAGTCCATGGAAAGGACCAGTCTATTAACTAGTCTGTTGAATAGTCTATAGAGTGCACTATGGACTAGACTACAGACTAGTCTATATTATAGAGTACAGACTAGTATATATTATAGAGTACAGACTGGTTATTATTATGGACTACAGACTAGTCTATATTATAGACTATAGACTAGTCTATATTATAGACTATAGACTAGTCTATATTATAGACTATAGACTAGTCTATATTATAGACTAGTTTATAAACTAGTTTATAGACTAGAATATAGACTAGTCTATAGACTACACTTTTGACTAAACAATAGACAAAACTATGCACTAAACTATAGACAAGACTAGACTAGTCTATATTATAGACTATAGACTAGTCTATATTATAGACTAGTTTATAAACTAGTTTATAGACTAGAATATAGACTAGTCTATAGACTACACTTTTGACTAAACAATAGAAAAAACTATGCACTAAACTATAGACAAGACTATTTAATCGTCTATAGACTAGTCAACAAACTAAACTATAAACTATTCTATTGATTAGACTATGGACTAGTATATAGGCTAGACTACGGACTAGTCTAGAAACTAGACTACAGACTAGGCTATGGAGTAGTATATAGATTAGGCTATGGACTAATCTATAGATTAGGCTATGGACTAGTCTATAGACTAGGCTTACACAGGACAATGGACTAGTCATACTCAAGACAATGGACTAGTTTATAGACAAAACAATGGACCAGCCTATAGTTTAGATTATAGATTAGTTTATGGACTAGTCTAAAGACTGGATTATGGAGTAGTCCATAAGCTGGACTATGGACTTGTTTATAGACTAGACTAGTCTATAGTATAGCATTTTTACTAGTCTTTAGTATAGACTATATAGACTAATAGTATATACTATGGACAAGTCTATGGACTAGCCTATAGTATACAATATGCACTAGTCTATATTATAGACTATGGACTAATATATAGTATAGACTATGGGCTCGTCTATGGTATAGAATATGGACTATTCTATGGTGTAGACTATGGACTAGTCTATGGTATAGGCTATGGACTAGTCTGTGGTATAGACTATGGATTAGTCAATAGTATAGACTATAGACTAGTCTAGAGAATAGACTACGAACTAGTTTATAGTATAGACTATGGACTAGTCTATGGTATAGACTATGGAATAGGCTATGGTATAGACTATGGACTAGTCTATGGTGTAGACTATGGACTAGACTATGGTGTAGACTATGGACTAGTCTATAGTGTAGACTATGGACTAGACTATGGTGTAGACTATGGACTAGTCTATAGTATAGACTATGGACTAGTCTATAGTATAGACTATGGATTAGTCTATAGTATAGACTATGGACTAGTCTATGGTATAGACTATGGATTAGTCAATAGTATAGACTATAGACTAGTCTAGAGAATAGACTACGAACTAGTTTATAGTATAGACTATGGACTAGTCTATAGTATAGACTATGGACTAGTCTATAGTATAGACTATGGACTAGTCTATAGTATAGACTATGGACTAGTCTATGGTATAGACTATGGACTAGTCTATGGTATAGACTATGGACCAGTCTATGGTATAGACTATGGACTAGACTATGGACTAGTCTATGGTATAGACTATGGATTAGTCTAAAGTAAAGACTATGGACTAGTCTATAGTATAGACAACGGACTAGTCTACAGAATAGACTACGAACTAGTCTATAGTATAGACTATGGGCTTCCATAGTGACTAGTATATGTTGCGTTTTAGCATGTCGTTAAAAAGTTCGATTTGTTTTTTGCGTGAATACACGATTAATGTTCCTGACACGGGCCAATTATTGACCACCACTGATTTTAACAGTGTGGTTATTAAAAACAATTATTTAAAATTATTATTTATGAAGGCGAAAAAAAATAATGAAACCTTTATTAATTTAAATATGACCAACACTGTTAACACTATTAAAATCATTATCATACTTATAGATTTCCATTATTGTTTAAAAACCTTTTGAAACACCCTTAAAATTAAACTTTATCGAGTTATACAAACACCATCTGCTGGTGGTATTTGAAAAAAAAATCCAAAATTTAAACAAATAAATTAAATTTATATCCTTGATATTTAAAATGATAATAAAAAATTATTATCATTTACAAAACATTTAGTAATAAAAAAAGTTCACTTTTTAATAATATGTATGCATTTAACGTGTAAAAAAGGAAGACCACCACCAACCCTCTAATAACTATAAGACTCCTTTAGTTGGTAAAAAAGAAGCTTAAACAAATCACTTATAATCTCGATAATAAAAAGCCAAAAATACAAAATAACCAACCCACAAAACTTATATCCGCTTAAAAATGAATATTAAACGAAAAAGTATTTAAACGGAAGAGGGGAGTGAAAACCCAGGGAAAACAAAAACATCATAATGCATAATTTTCACATTTGAAAAAAAAACACACACACACAAATAACAATAATAACAAGGAGTTTTCCTTAAAATTGAATATAAAAAACAGTTTTCCTCATAAAAAAAAAAGCAAAGTATCTACAAAAACAAATTACTACCTTATCAAAAGGTATGTTTATTAAATTCTTTAGTGCTAAAGAAACCAGGAAAACGTTTTTCAGATTTTCTGCTTTTTTTTGCTTTTATTCTTCCTGGCTACAATTTAACTGAGGGGGAGGGGCGCGTCATGTCAATGAAATTGAAAATAAGTATATACTTTTGTGGTTTTTATTATGATTTGGTTTTGGCATTTGCGAAAAAAACAAAATCAGCCTAAAGTATACAGCAAACAAATTGTTGCAAAACAAGATTGCTGGTTTATTTTGTTACTTAAAAGTAAACCTTACAATTTAAGGAAAAATATAGAGAAAATATTTATTGTTTGTGTTAAAATTATAAAAAAAGTTATAGCAGTTTGGCACGATTTAAAGGCAGTCAAAATAATGAACCAAAAAAAAAAAATCAACTGAAAATATGTAATAATAAAAAATACAAAATACTTTATGATTTGTTGAGTTAATCTCTAAAAAGTAGACGTGAGAAATTGCAGTTTTCCTTTTTTATTACATTCAATAACATTTCCTTTTTTTTCGTATACAATTTCTTTTTGCCGAATCATTAATAGCCCAGCAAATCGTGGTGACAGTCTATGGACTAGCCTTACCACCCTTTAAGATTGTCTATTGATTAGTCTTTGTAGTTTTGTATATAATCTAGTCTATAGTCTAAATTATAGTCTAGTCTATATAATTTAGTCCAGTCTAAATTCTAAGATATCCAGTCACTTGTCTAGTCTACAGTCTAGTCTACAGTCTAGTCTATAGTCTAGTCTATAGTCTAGTCTATAGTCTAGTCTATAGTCTAGTCTATAGTCTAGTCTATAGTCTAGTCTATAGTCTAGTTTATAGTCTAGTCTATAGTCTAGTCTATAGTCTAGTCTAAAGTCTAGTCTAAAGTCTAGTCTATAGTCTAGTCTATAGTCTAGTCTATAGTCTAGTCTATAGTCTAGTCTTTAGTCTAGTCTATAGTCTAGTCTATAGTCTAGTCTATAGTCTAGTCTATAGTCTAGTCTATAGTCTAGTCTATAGTCTAGTCTGTAGTCTAGTCTATAGTCTAGTCTATAGTCTAGTCTATAGTCTAGTCTATAGTCTAGTCTATAGTCTAGTCTAGTCTATAGTCTAGTCTATAGTCTAGTCTATAGTCTAGTCTATAGTCTAGTCTATAGTCTAGTCTATAGTCTAGTCTATAGTCTAGTCTATAGTCTAGTCTATAGTCTAGTCTATAGTCTAGTCTATAGTCTAGTCTATAGTCTAGTCTATAGTCTAGTCTATAGTCTAGTCTATAGTCTAGTCTATAGTCTAGTCTATAGTCTAGTCTATAGTCTAGTCTATAGTCTAGTCTATAGTCTAGTCTATAGTCTAGTCTATAGTCTAGTCTATAGTCTAGTCTAGTCTAGTCTATAGTCTAGTCTATAGTCTAGTCTAGTCTAGTCTAGTCTAGTCTAGTCTAGTCTATAGTCTAGTCTATAGTCTAGTCTTTAGTCTAGTCTTTAGTCTACTCTATAGTCTAGCCAGTAGTGTAGTCTATGGTCTAGTCTATAGTCTAGTCTATAGTCTAGTCTATAGTCTAGTCTATCTAGTCTAGTCTAGTCTATAGTCTAGTCTATAGTCTAGTCTATAGTCTAGTCTATAGTCTAGTCTATAGTCTAGTCTAGTCTATAGTCTAGTCTATAGTCTAGTCTATAGTCTAGTCTATAGTCTAGTCTATAGTCTAGTCTATAGTCTAGTCTATAGTCTAGTCTATAGTCTAGTCTATAGTCTAGTCTATAGTCTAGTCTACAGTCTAGTCTATAGTCTAGTCTATAGTCTAGTCTATAGTCTAGTCTATAGTCTAGTCTATAGTCTAGTCTATAGTCTAGTCTATAGTCTAGTCTATAGTCTAGTCTATAGTCTAGTCTATAGTCTAGTCTATAGTCTAGTCTATAGTCTAGTCTAGTCTATAGTCTAGTCTATAGTCTAGTCTATAGTCTAGTCTATAGTCTAGTCTACAGTCTAGTCTATAGTCTAGTCTATAGTCTAGTCTATAGTCTAGTCTATAGTCTAGCCAGTAGTCTACTCTATAGTCTAAACTATAGTCTGGTCTATAGTCTAGTCTATATAATTTAGTCCAGTCTAAACTCTTAGATATCCAGTCACTTGTCTAGTATACGTCTAGTCTATAGTCTAGTCCTTAATCTTGTATTTTTCCTTTGTGATGCAGAGACTACATCACAAAGGATATACGAACTCCTCTCATAACTGTTGGGATATTACTGTTTTAATACATGAGTGTGCGTTAAATTCCTTGCAATTACAGGGTTACTGCTTTAACAGGAACATTTCTTTTTACAAATCAGGAAAATAAATTTTCATTTCCTCAATTGTTAAAAATTATTAGAAACATAATTTAGGCTTATGGAAAGATTTTGGTTTTTTATCACGACTTTAGCTAATAATAATGACTTTTCAAAAGAAATTGAAATACATATTTTGTTTCTTAAATATTGTGGTTTTAACAATGAATGATGATAAGAATGATTTATGTATGATGTACAGATTTTTTTCCTAAATCTCATGCTGAGTGTTTAATGCACGTAAATGTGTCAATGTGCCCTATTTTATAGAGAGATAAAGATTTCCTTTTAATGTGTTTTTGAAAACAGCAGGCGCATGCGCATGGTATTTTAGGGGAAATCACACGGCTGTCTGGTTTTTGGTAAATTGTATAGGGATTAATTAATCTTAATCATTATACATTTTTCAGGACTTTTAAAATATTTTTAAAATTGAGTAAATTAAAATACATTTTCGAAAAAAAACAATGCTACAAATTTGTTACTAAACTTTTTTGAGTTATTGTATTTTTATTCCACAACGAGAAGTTATTAAATTCTCCACCGGAAATTACATTAAATATTAATTTATTATTCAACATTAAGTAAATAAAAAAAGTTTATACCGATTTGCAAACTTTAATACAAATTAACGCCACAATACTAACCAAATATTTACTTACCTTTTCAACGCAAACTGGCTGATTACACGAACTTTTTATTTAAATATGATGGTGGTATAGTTATTTTAACTTTTTGCAGTTATTACTCAGCAAAATAATCAGGAACTCATATCAACATTTATTAAAATAATAAATAACAAAAAAACACAAAAATCAACAACTGTTATCGTTTTATGGGCTTTAACAATTGACAGCATTGTTTAAAGTGTCACTGACACTCTACACTTTAAATAAATTAAAAAGACACTTCTTGTCATCAAAGTGAAGAGAATTATTAGGGAGATATTAAGTAGATAAATATGTGATAAAATCAAATTATACCTCTGTTTGGATTTGAGAAACCTTTGAGAATTTCATTCTAGAGTGAGTTACAGCCCCCTGAGTCATTTCTAATTCTAACTCCTCTGCCAAACAAACCAACATTTCCAAAAATATTCAGAATTAACTCATAGTTGTAGCTGCTGTCTTTCACTAGTTTTCGACTCAAAATTCTATTGCATATTTATTCACTTCTTAGAAAACTACCATATAAATTCAATTGATATATGATTTTTCCAGTTAACCAGAGCTTAAAGGTCCTAACAGCATCAAAAAATAACAAATAAAATCATCAACACCACTATTACGAAAGCACTGTATATTGCCCCTATGATGAATAACAACAACAAAATTTTAAATCCTTGCAACAAAATTTCCAAAAAAAAAAAAAAATTATAGTTTATGTATGTTCTTTTGCTACAACTAACACAAAATTAAAAAAATAAAAACTTAATTCAAACTATTGCTGCATCAACCATAAATATACATGCAACATTGTCTGTTTTTTACATTTTTGTGTAATTCTGACTCTAACTCTATAGTTTTGAATACAAGCGAGTGTGTCACGCATTCAAATGTACAAAATATCTAAAATACTTACATACATTCATATGTATGTATATTTCATGTAGATAGATTCCATGTTGTACTAGTTAGTTGTTTCTGTTTGGTTTGTAAATTTGTATGCGGTTACACTTTACAATTTTCTCTATATTGAGGTGACCATTGGTGCGTGAAAAAACATTTCCGTTTTATAGATTAAAACTCATAGAATTTTATCGATTTTAGTTTGTGTTTTTTTTATTTGCACCCACCAATCAATAATATTTAATTTACATAATATTTATGTTTTTTTTCTTTGGAATTAACCACCAATGGCTAATAGCAAAAGTTATATGTATTTAAAATAAATAGGTGAATTTTGTGGATATGGTTGAAAGTATATGGGACAAATTTCAATATACAATGATTGTTGGTATAATATGGTAAATGCTTCTTATATACATAGCTGTGCTTACTTCCTTTTTTCAACTGGTCAACTTAAATTTAAATATATGTATATCTATCCATCTCCTATTGTTTAACCACAAGTTAAAAGAAGAATTGCTTTTCATTGCGACAATACTCTGCCACTTGAAGAGTAAGTGCTAAAGTTGCATGTATCATGAAAAGGAAAAGGGGGAATATTGAAAAACCAAAGTGTATTTTAAACACTACTCCACATAGTATAACACCAACAGTATCAAAAATACATGCACTCTACCTAGTATTTTCCTAAATTCTACGACAACAGAGTAGATTTTAGATTTCACTATAGAATGGATTATATCGACTACACATATATTATAGACTAGACTATAGACAAAACTAAAGACTAGACTATAGACTAGACTATAGACTAGACTATAGACTAGACTATAGACTAGACTATAGACTAGACTATAGACTAGACTATAGACTAGACTATAGACTAGACTATAGACTAGACTATAGATTAGACTATGGACTAGACTATAGACTAGACTATAGACTAGACTATAGACTAGACTATAGACTAGACTATAGACTAGACTATAGACTAGACTATAGACTAGACTATAGACTAGACTGTAGACTAGACTATAGACTAGACTATAGACTAGACTATAGACTAGACTATAGACTAGACTATAGACTAGACTATAGACTAGACTATAGACTAGACTATAGACTAGACTATAGACTAGACTATAGACTAGACTGTAGACTAGACTATAGACTAGACTATAGACTAGACTATAGACTAGACTATAGACTAGACTATAGACTAGACTATAGACTAGACTAGACTATAGACTAGACTATAGACTAGACTATAGACTAGACTATAGACTAGACTATAGACTAGACTATAGACTAGACTATAGACTAGACTATAGACTAGACTATAGACTAGACTATAGACTAGACTATAGACTAGACTATAGACTAGACTATAGACTAGACTATAGACTAGACTATAGACTAGACTATAGACTAGACTATAGACTAGACTATAGACTAGACTATAGACTAGACTATAGACTAGACTATAGACTAGACTATAGACTAGACTATAGACTAGACTATAGACTAGACTATAGACTAGACTATAGACTAGACTATAGACTAGACTATAGACTAGACTATAGACTAGACTATAGACTAGACTATAGACTAGACTATAGACTAGACTATAGACTAGACTATAGACTAGACTATAGACTAGACTATAGACTAGACTGTAGACTAGACTATAGGCTAGACTATAGACTAGACTATAGACTAGACTATGGACTAGACTATAGACTAGACTATATACTAGACTATAGGCTAGACTATACTATAGGCTAAACTGACTAGACTAGATTATATACTAGACAATAGACCAGCTATAGGCAGGCTATAGACTGGACATAGTCTATACTATAAACTAGAGTGTAGACTACATTTGGTGCTAGACTATAGACAAAAACTTCTGAAAATACTAGCTACGACACAGAAGTAAAAACCATTTTAAACTATGACAGCAATAAGTTGTAACTAACAAACAAACACTGGAAGCAATAGCAATAACAGCAACCAGAAGCACCAACAACTACAGCTACAACATCAGCATCACTAACAATAACAGCAAAAATACTTACAATAAAATAACAATATCAACGTACATACAATACTTATTTACTTTCATCTCCTTGCCACATCTTCGTACTCACTCTCCTGTCTTGTGGCAGGGATATTTACAAAAATTATATTGCTACTGTTGCAACTATAGCAATTTTCTACTTTTACTTCAACTTACACAGTTGCAGATCTAAAGCTTTCATATGTATCTCTAAACTAAATACAAATAAACTTTAACTTTAAACATTGCATGGCAATTTTGTATGCAAATGTTGTCTAAAGTTATCCGGTTTATAGTGTGACCAACTTAAATATTGTTACCAGCAAAAGGAGCAAAATAAAAAAATAAATAAAGTGTAAATAAATATACAACAGCAAAATGAAAATGAAACCTAGAAACCAAACTTCCAACCCAACCCCATAGTTATTTGTAATATAACTTTAACTCGAAGTTTAAATGACATTTTTTTTTGTTAAGGGCTCTTACTAAACTCCCTTTTCAAACCAAACTTACCTTTTTGCCTTTAAACATTTTTTATATTGTTTTGGTTAAACACGCCAATGAGCTAAACAGTCAGTTAGACGGTAAGTGAGTTAGTGACTCACTTACATTTTTCTTTAATGGACATAAATAAAAGTTTAATTTGAAATTATTTTGGTAACTCGATAAGAACTTTAAGTAGTAAATCAGTTTACTATGTATTTAGATGTATTTTTTTATTGCATTTTTACTATATAATTTGTTGCCTTGAACCAAAAAAATAAGGTTTAAGAAGTTAAAATTAAAACTGTTTAATATGTTTACAGTTTAAACTTTAAAGCTTAGTGATGGGATTTATTTGACAGTTTGCGGTGTAAGATTTTGGCAGTTGTTATTTAAGATAATAACGGTATAAATGCAGCTTAAATTGCAGTGGCCAACAATATTGGAAAAAAATTAACTTTTTAGTGCAAACTGTTTATAATTTTTCAATAACATCCGTTGTCAAGGTATATACATACATACGTACGACAACACATGCTCACTATTGACAAACAATCCGTTGCCAATAGCTTACTACGTTTGTTAACATTTAGACAACTGGTGTGTATAAAATGTTGATTTCGACAACGAATTGTTGCAATGTTGACAACGTTGCGTTGTCATTTGTCTCATATTGCTGTCGTACGTATGTATATACTTTGACAACGGATGTTATTGAAAAATTATAAACTCTTTGGTGTCAATTTGGTACCAGGAGTGTATATTTCTTTTTCCCTCTGTGCATAAGCTTGGCTTACTGTAAATCTTAAAGTAATATAAATTTTACGTGCAAATATAACATGTTATGGATTTTTTTAAGTACAATAAAATCAAAACAAATAATGGTTGTTAAAATGAAAGTGTTATGAATTTCTGATCTATTTATTTGAATAAACAAAGCATCAGACTAGAACAGCATTTTGCAGTAAAAGTGAAAAGAAACAAAAACAATATACATAAGTAGTAAAAGTATTATTTTATACAATAATATTACTAAAAAAACATTTAACCACTATAACCAGTCATAGAAAAAATATAAATAGTAATGTGGCAGTAGTCAAAGTAGCAACCATCATCATCTAACCGAAGGTACTACCAACGAACCACCTATACAAATCATCATGTGTGTAGATGTGTATAGATGTTGAACTACAATAATATCAAATGCTTAACATCATGAACAATGTTAGTTGTTATATTTCCCCTATTTTTCCGATTTGTTTTGTTGTTTATTCTAATTTCTGTTGCTGCAAAAAAGAACAGCAGCAACGAGGGCACACAAACACGTTAAAAACTACAACGACGCATTGTTGGCATGTTTTTATTACTTATATTGTGTTGCACACAACATAGGAATCACATACACACACATGCAACGGATATAAAGTCAAACTTATTTGTGCCACATACGTAGTAAACTAAATTGTTTTTGTTTATACACCTTTTTTCTCTGTTTAAAAAAAAATGGCAAAAAAAAAAACTAAAAACATTAAAATGGGTTAAAAACATTACAACACTAACCACTGAACATACTATGAATGAATGATAAAATGAACCTTTTTTTTTTGCTAAAAAATAGAATAAAATAAAAAATACATACATATTTCTTGTTGATATTGAGAGCAGTTTTGTATTAGTATGTAAAACTTAAAAGTTTCTAAGTATCTGTATAGTTGTTGATATTTTATTTATTTTTTTTCCACAAGTAACATCAATGTTTAAATAAAAAATATGTTGCTGCCAGTAGTAGTCACCTCATTTTCAAACTCTCATATTCAATTTTCATCTCAAAAATATATAAAAAAAATCATCTTCTTTATCACTTTGTTTAGTTTGCTTTAGTTCGTTTATGTTGTCCTTTTTTTGGTATAAATGCTAGTATATGTATGTGTGTGTGTTTTTTTTACTAACACTCTTTCACTTACCTATATTCTGCCACATAGAAAGGAATTGTAAGTCTGTTAGTGACACTAAGTGCTGCTGAATTGAGAACAACTTGAAACTGTTTTTACAGCAATAAAACCAGCAGCAATAAGAAAACAAACAGACAGCAACAGCAGCCATCACTATCATCAGCAGAGCATCAACATAACCGAGGAAAAAAATAAAAAAATAAAAAATAATGTGTTGAAATTATAACAATCCTGCCATAAACTCATATTTATTTATATAATCACAACTATATTTTCCGTTTTGGTTGTTCGAAAATAACAGATTTTTTATGAAACAGTTTTGGCATCGGGTTTTAAAAATTAAATATTTAATATGTATAAAGCTTTATCATTTTGTGAACGGCTAGTCTATAGTCTAGTCTATAGTCTAGTCTATAGTCTAGTCTATAGTCTAGTCTATAGTCTAGTCTATAGTCTAGTCTATAGTCTAGTCTATAGTCTAGTCTATAGTCTAGTCTATAGTCTAGTCTATAGTCTAGTCTATAGTCTAGTCTATAGTCTAGTCTATAGTCTAGTCTATAGTCTAGTCTATAGTCTAGTCTATAGTCTAGTCTATAGTCTAGTCTATAGTCTAGTCTATAGTCTAGTCTATAGTCTAGTCTATAGTCTAGTCTATAGTCTAGTCTATAGTCTAGTCTATAGTCTAGTCTATAGTCTAGTCTATAGTCTAGTCTATAGTCTAGTCTATAGTCTAGTCTATAGTCTAGTCTATAGTCTAGTCTATAGTCTAGTCTATAGTCTAGTCCTATAGTCTAGTCTATAGTCTAGTCTATAGTCTAGTCTATAGTCTAGTCTATAGTCTAGTCTATAGTCTAGTCTATAGTCTAGTCTATAGTCTAGTCTATAGTCTAGTCTATAGTCTAGTCTATAGTCTAGTCTATAGTCTAGTCCTATAGTCTAGTCTATAGTCTAGTCTATAGTCTAGTCTATAGTCTAGTCTATAGTCTAGTCTATAGTCTAGTCTATAGTCTAGTCCTATAGTCTAGTCTATAGTCTAGTCTATAGTCTAGTCTATAGTCTAGTCTATAGTCTAGTCTATAGTCTAGTCTATAGTCTAGTCTATAGTCTAGTCTATAGTCTAGTCTATAGTCTAGTCTATAGTCTAGTCTATAGTCTAGTCTATAGTCTAGTCTATAGTCTAGTCTATAGTCTAGTCTATAGTCTAGTCTATAGTCTAGTCTATAGTCTAGTCTATAGTCTAGTCTATAGTCTAGTCTAGTCTAGTCTATAGTCTAGTCTATAGTCTAGTCTATAGTCTAGTCTATAGTCTAGTCTATAGTCTAGTCTATAGTCTAGTCTATAGTCTAGTCTATAGTCTAGTCTATAGTCTAGTCTATAGTCTAGTCTATAGTCTAGTCTATAGTCTAGTCTATAGTCTAGTCTATAGTCTAGTCTATAGTCTAGTCTATAGTCTAGTCTATAGTCCTAGTCTATAGTCTAGTCTATAGTCTAGTCTATAGTCTAGTCTATAGTCTAGTCTATAGTCTAGTCTATAGTCTAGTCTATAGTCTAGTCTATAGTCTAGTCTATAGTCTAGTCTATAGTCTAGTCTATAGTCTAGTCTATAGTCTAGTCTATAGTCTAGTCTATAGTCTAGTCTATAGTCTAGTCTATAGTCTAGTCTATAGTCTAGTCTATAGTCTAGTCTATAGTCTAGTCTATAGTCTAGTCTATAGTCTAGTCTATAGTCTAGTCTATAGTCTAGTCTATAGTCTAGTCTATAGTCTAGTCTATAGTCTAGTCTATAGTCTAGTCTTATAGTCTAGTCTATAGTCTAGCTAGTCTAGTCTGTCTGTAGTCTAGTCTATAGTCTAGTCTGTATCTAGTCTTAGTCTATCTGTAGTAGTCTAGTCTTGTCTGTAGTCGTCTATAGTCTAGTCTATAGTCTAGTCTTAGTCTAGTCTAAGTCTAGTCTTAGTCTGTTATATCAGTCTATAGTCTAGTCTAGTCTAGTCTAGAGTCTAATAGTCTATAGTCTAGTCTATAGTCTAGTCTATAGTCTGTCTATCTAGTCTAGTCTATAGTCTGTCATAGTCTAGTCTATAGTCTAGTTATATCTGTCATAGTCTAGTCTATAGTCTTAGTCTAGTCTATAGTCTAGTCTATAGTCTAGTCTATAGTCTAGTCTATATTAGTCCATTCTAGTCTATAGTCTAGTCTATAGTCTAGTCTATAGTTAGTGTCCATAGTCTAGTCTATAGTCTAGTCTATAGTCTAGTCTATATCTAGTCTATAGTCTAGTCTATAGTCTAGTCTATAGTCTAGTCTATAGTCTAGTCTATAGTCTAGTCTATAGTCTAGTCTATAGTCTAGTCTATAGTCTAGTCTATAGTCTAGTCTATAATCTAGTCTATAGTCTAGTCTATAGTCTAGTCTATAGTCTAGTCTATAGTCTAGTCTATAGTCTAGTCTATAGTCTAGTCTATAGTCTAGTCTATAGTCTAGTCTATAGTCTAGTCTATAGTCTAGTCTATAGTCTAGTCTATAGTCTAGTCTATAGTCTAGTCTATAGTCTAGTCTATAGTCTAGTCTATAGTCTAGTCTATAGTCTAGTCTATAGTCTAGTCTATAGTCTAGTCCATAGTGTAGTCCATAGTCTAGTCTATAGTCTAGTCTATAGTCTAGTCTATAGTCTAGTCTATAGTCTAGTCTATAGTCTAGTCTATTGTCTAGTCTATAGTCTAGTCTATTGTCTAGTCTATAGTCTATAGAGCTCTTAATGACATCTGATTTAAGGTGATTTATGTCACAGAAAATGAGTATAAGACAATCTACGATATTTCTTGGTAATAAGCTTATATTATAGAAATTTAAGTTAAATATAAATTCCGAATATTGGTATAGGTTAATAGACTGTTAATATTTAAACACTTTTAATTATCGAACTTCACACGCCCCTGTTAAATTTCAACAATTTTCCTACCCACTATTATGTTTTTGGTATTTTTGTATACAAAACCATCTACAAAGTTGACAAAAATGAATAAAATATGTGCATCCAAAAATGGCATGTATTCGAAAAGAACTTTATTGAAAAAAGTAAACAAAATAAAATTTAATACATTTGTTTGAGCAGAATTCTAAATACCCCTTTTCTAAAATTTGTCTAACAAAATATTTTAATTTCCTGTAAACTTTTATTTAATAATTAAATATTTATTTAATGAATATATAATTATTTACAAACAAATATTTGCTTATTTGTAATTTAAGAAGGAAGCCTTTTAAAACTACTTAAAATATACAAATTTATAAACATTTTCTAAATTTATCAATTTTGGATTGTCCTTCATACATATTAACTTCAAATGAAAAACGAAAATTTAAAATGTTCAGTAGGGCATCTCATAATTCATGTGACATTCTAAAAGGGTTGTGTTTATTTATAAGGCAATGGCATAGTTGTATAAATATTATCCAAACATAGCGAATTTCATACATTTCCCAGCAGTTTTTAAAGGAATCAACGTAGCTATTATAGACAGTACTTTTTTAATAATGTTTACTCGACTTTATAGATTTTATATATTATTTTTATACTACTGAGAGGAATTTCATTATAGCGTGCCGTCAATCGCCAATTGCTTGTCCCCACGTAATTTAAAGAGGAGATAGTAGTCATATAAACCACTAAAAGTACTTAATATATGACAAAGACAAAACATTTGTTTACTTAAAATTTGACAAATATTTTTTGTGGGGTCTGTTTAATTCTTACCACAACACGCTCAGACTCATTATAGAGAAGTCACTATTTTGCAACATTCCCCTCGAACTACTGGGTTATATGCACATGTACAATATAATTGTATGTTAAGTTATATACAAACAAATCCTCCTATACACATAAATTCATATACAACCAGTATAACTATACAATACATATTTGCAAAAGTAATTAAAATGTTTGGCAAATGATTTGAAAATAATTTCATTAAAAATACAAAAAAAAGTACTCACAGATATACAAACACACCAAAGTACTTTTTATTGTCTCTTAAGGCAAATGTTTGTATGTTAAAGAGTTTGTACATAAGTTCTAAAATGTTCTTTTTGTTCTGCATCTGCTCCCTGAGAAAGTGCATAAAATTTTACCTACAAAAACTAAGTACTTTATGCCACAACTACAAGAACAAGAAAAACAAAGTATGAGTAAAAGTAAAATATTAAATTTCATAAAATTATTTTAGTGTATTTTTAGTATTTTGGTAAACTATGTAAAATCCCCCAATAAAAAGTTGAGAGTTAGAGTGAAAACACAGAGCGACAAGATAAAATGTTATCATAATAAAAACCTTTCAACAAGCACTTGTATAACTTACTAAGAATGTAAAGGGGGAATTAGGAGAGGTATTAATAGTGGCAAGTTTTAATTACACTTTTGTTATTAGTTTCAACTGGTTTTATTATTGAATCTAAAACTGTTTCTAAAATATTGGTTTTAACTCTCAAACAGGCATAGGCCGAGAGTGACAATTGAGTTCTCTGATTACTTTTGTATGTAGTTTATACAGGAGACTATAGTCTATACTATAGACTGTACTACATGATGGACTACAGACTGGACTATAGAATAGACTATAGAACAGATTATAGAATAGATTATAGACTAGACTACAGACTAGACTACAGACTACACTAGACTATAGACTAGACTATAAACTAGACTAAATAAACTAGACTATAGACTAGATTATAGACTAGACTATACACTAGACTACAGACTAGACTATAGACTAGACTATAGACTAGACTATAGACTAGACTATACACTAGACTATAGACTAGACTATAGACTAGACTATAGACTAGACTATAGACTAGACTATAGACTAGACTATAGACTAGACTATAGACTATAGACTAGACTAAGACTAGACTATAGACTAGACTATAGACTAGACTATAGACTATAGACTATAGACTAGACTATAGACTAGACTATAGACTAGACTATAGACTAGACTATAGACTAGACTATAGACTAGACTATAGACTAGACTATAGACTAGACTATAGACTAGAACTATAGACTAGACTATAGACTAACTATAGACTAGACTATAGACTAGACTATAGACTAGACTATAGACTAGACTATAGACTAGACTATAGACTAGACTATAGACTAGACTATAGACTAGACTATAGACTAGACTATAGACTAGACTATAGACTAGACTATAGACTAGACTATAGACTAGACTATAGACTAGACTATAGACTAGACTATAGACTAGACTATAGACTAGACTATAGACTAGACTATAGACTAGACTATAGACTAGACTATAGACTAGACTATAGACTAGACTATAGACTAGACTATAGACTAGACTATAGACTAGACTATAGACTAGACTATAGACTAGACTATAGACTAGACTATAGACTAGACTATAGACTAGACTATAGACTACTATAGACTAGACTATAGACTAGCTATAGACTAGACTATAGACTAGACTATAGACTAGACTATAGAACTAGACTATAGACTAGACTATAGACTAGACTATAGACTAGACTATAGACTAGACTATAGACTAGACTATAGACTAGACATATAGACTAGACTATAGACTAGACTATAGACTAGACTATAGACTAGACTATAGACTAGACTATAGGACTAGACTATAGACTAGACTATAGACTAGACTATAGACTAGGACTATGACTGAACTAGACTAGACTATACACTGGACTATAGACTAGACTATAGACTAGACTAGACTAGACTAGACTAGACTAGACTAGACTAGACTAGACTATAGACTGGACTATAGACTAGACTATAGACTAGACTTCACATTAGAATACACAATAGGCTGGTGAACTACTCACAACATAATAATATGGAAAAATATTAAAAACAATGTAGATGAAATTTTTGTTTGAATTTAAAATTACTTGAATTTTTTCATCAAACGCAGCGTTTTTGTCATACCACATATTTCATTAAATACTACCTCGGTAAACACATTTGTTGGGTCACTTAAAGTCATAAATTTTAAAACTTAAATATCATAAATTTATTTTTATTTTTTTTAAATTTCCTTCTTCTTATTTCCATATTTTAATAATTCTTACAATATCCCCAATTAATAATCAGCTTAGGCGCAAGCGCACTCAAGCTTAACATTACAAGCATTTCTTTTATTTCACTAATGTACTGCTGCTCCTCCTAAAATTAAATTAATAAATAAACCTCAACAACCCAACCCTGAAAATAATTGCATTTATTTTATTTTAATATACTCTTTAAAGAAGTTCTTTAAAATAAATGCATTTCTGTTGTAGCAAAAACACTTGAAAAACACTTATAAAACATAAATATTTATAAATTTACATAGCTTATTACACTTCAAACATTATATATATGAGAGTATATACCATCTCACTCATGTTTATATTTTTGTATATAAATTTACATTATCATCATCATTGTCGTCGTCATCATTATTATCATCATATCACTCAATACTTATTATCAGCAGCAGCTGTTTTTTTGTGTGTGTGTATAATGCACTCATACTTTTTGAAATATACACACTTTTACTAATTTAATGCATGCTTGCCTCCTATATTTCAGGCAATGTTTCCCTTTTTTCCTTTAATTCTTCTTTTCAATACAATATTGCATACTTCAAGATATATTTTCAAAATTTAAAGTAGCCAACTTATGGCCCGCTTTAATATTTTAGTTTTTAATGATGACTTCAAAACCGGAAGTATTATATAAATTAACACAAATTAATTCCCAAAAATATCAGATCGGAATATATCAATATATCGTTTGCCTAAATATTTAAAAATCATCAAGTATTTAATAAGAGGACAGTTAATTTTTAATAATTTTTTATAGTTTCACACCCTGAAATTATGCAAATTTAGTATTTACTATAGACGCTCTACTTTTTTGCAAGGTTTACCAAACCCTGCTTAAATATTTTAATGTTTAAAATTGTGTGTGTATGTATATGTATAACATTGTTTCATCAGTATCAGTGTGTGTACGAGTGCAATACTTTTTTATTTTATCATTTCACTAGTCGAGCGTGCAATTTTTGCATAAATAATTTTTGAAAAAAACAAAATTAAGAAAATAAAGAAAAAATAATTTGAATTTGTTACACAACTTTTACCTCCAAACATTGTCGTTTTATTAATTTACATATGTTTCGCAATGTACATACATAAATATGTATAAAAAATATGTATTCTCATACTTTTTCCAACTGCTACAGATACCAATTCATTGTTGTTTCCTAGGAATTTTCAATTTAATTGAATGGGGATTTATAATAGATTTTGTAGAGTGTTTGTAACAGAGATATCATTATAAATTACAACATATGGTAAAAGCTTATTAGACTCTATTTAATACTTGATCTGTTTTTACACGATCAGTTTTCTTTATAACAGTGATCACTGATCAATGTCAATACTTGATCAGTTTTGCATAGGAAAGTGATCACACGATCTGTTTTCTTTATAACAGTGATCACCTGATCAGATTTTTGTTAATAAAATTATCATATGATCAGTTTTTTAGTAATAGTGACGACTACTTCATCTGTTTTCGACAAAAAGAGGTAACGTTACTGACTGACTGATTCATCATCCCAAAGCCTAAACGGTTGAAGCTAAAGAGCTGAAATTTAGACAGGAGGTTGGTCCCCCGCCAAGTAGATCCACTAAGACGGTATTTGTGGAAATTCGAATGTTTAGGAGGTAAAAAAGGGTAAAAACGGGTAAGTTCGGTAACCTCATATCTCCTAAACTAGAAAAGATACAAAAACAGCTTAACGTCGTTCATTTAAAAAATAAGCGGACAGGTGCCTGGCCCCTTTAGGGAACAAAACGGGTAAAAACTGTATTTTGGTACTTTTTTTGCACCCCATGTATCTTTATTAGATTACATTAAATTAATAATAAAGGGACTTTTCGGTACTTTTTCGTTCTGCACAGGTACTTTTTTTAGTTTTCTTTAGAAACCTAAAAACATGAAATTAAGCATGTAGAGCCCGGAGTAAATGAGAATCTATAAAAGGGGACTTATTGGTACTTTTTCGTTCTTCGATTGGCACTTTTTGAATTTTCTATAATATTGAACCTAGAAACATAAAATTAAACATGTAGTGTCCGGATTAAGTGAGAACCTATAAAAGGGGACTTTTTGGTACTTTTTCGTTCTTCAAAAGGTACTTTTTGAATTTTCTATAATATTGAACCTAGAAACATAAAATTAAGCATGTAGAGCCCGGTGAGAACATATAAAAGATTACTTTTTGGTACTTTTTCGTTCTTCAAAAGGTACTTTTTGTGTTTTTAATAATATTGATCCTAGAAACATGAAATTAACAAAAAATTAAGGAGCACGGAGTTAATGAGAATCTATAAAAGGGCGCCCATTGGTAATTTTTCTTTCTTCAAATGGTACTTTTTGAGTTTTCTATTATAATAAACCTAGAAGCCTAAAACTAAGCAATCAGGGACTTGAGTGAATGAAAATTTAAACTGGAGTATTTTCAGGTAATTTTTCATTCTCTAACTGGTACTTTTTGAATTTTCTATAATATGGAACTTAGGAACATGAAATTAAATAAAATAGGTCTTTTGGTATTTTTTCATATTTTAATCCGTTACGATGAGGATAGCGAAGCACACTGGGTATAGCTAGTTTGATATAAAATTCTAATAAAACAATTTTCGAAGTAATAGTGACTATCACTTGATCTACTTTCTATACAATAGTGATCTATTGATTATTCATTCACTTTTCACTTTTCATTTTATTCACTCACTTTTCACTTTTCTATAAAGTTTATAAATAAAAGTGATTACTCGATTAGTTTCAAAATATCAATAACAATTTTCAATAATATAGTGATCTTACAATCAGTTATCTATAGTAAAGAGATCATTCAATCACTTTTCTCTAAAATAGTAATAACTGGCTCAATTTTTATTACAATATTAATAACGCATTCAGATTTCTTTAAAATAGCCAATTCTGTTGTCAATTAAAAAAAGGCTCCTGTGATCCCAATATGAACAATTTTAATTTATATTTCCAAATAATTGTTATATATATTTTTATGCGCTTATTGCCTATAGACACTTGTTTTCTTATTTATTAAATATTTAACAAATGGTTTATTGATTATTTGAAAAACAAGCAAAAAAATTGTTAAACAATAATAAAACATTTTATTGATATTTCATTTTTAAACAACAAATAAAATGTTCTATACACTTTAAATACACTCTACTATGTAACATTGGGAATAGCAATTATACATTAGTCTGAAGCGGGAGGAGAGGTCAAAGTTACCTGAACAAATCCCTGAAGTTAGTTGTTTTTTTTTAACAAATAAATAACTGAAATAATGAAAAATAAATAAAAATACTAAAATAAATGGTTTGGTTTGTTATAACGTGAATTGAAATTTAATATTTTTTATTCAATTAATAACAAATGTCTAGATTTAACAAAGTTTTACTCAAAAAAATGTGAAAAAAAGTATTAGCTGATTGGAAGTATAAATTTTTTAATTTAATAATTATTGCTTAAATTTATTGAAAATAATTATTTTTATATTTTTTTTTCTTTGTTTATAAATATGTTTTCTATCATAGTTTCATATGATATTATTGATAAATATTATTTTTATGAAATTGTACCACATTTTGTTAAAAATTTATATTATTTTTTTTGCGTTCAAACCACAATTATTATTGTACATATTTGTATGTGATTTTAATAAATAAATTTTTTGCTTTATTGTCAATAATTAGCAGCATTTGCTAGTTCAACCACGAAAATCATAAACAACATTTTAAATTGATAAACTAAATTTAAATGACATATTTATGAATTTTTATAAATACTTGAGATAATTGTTAAATTTTTTTTTTTTTGAAATTATTTAAAGAATTTTAATATTTTTATTAGTGTTTATAATAAATTTAAAGTTAATTAATTAATTACTTATACATAATTAGAATGAAACTAAATGTTTGTTTTTATAGATGTTTATATAAATTTTGTTAAATAAATTTGTGTAAAATGTTGATGTTGCAACAAATCATTGTGGTGTAAAATTGATTATATTTTATCATAATATATTTAACCCAACAGTTTTAAAAAGAGTGAATAGATTACTTCATACATCTTTGGTAATCTAGGTGGTAGTCAATCATCACATTTACACGATCAGTTTCTATAGAATAGAATAATGATCACATGATCAGTTTTATAACAAAGGTTGTGACACAAGCACTTTTCTTATTAACATTAACGATTTGATCTCTTTTCTATAGCATAGTAATTAGTTTTTATAAAATAGTGATCACTGTGTCAGTTTATTATAAACAAAATTTCACACCATAATTTTGCTATAAAATTGTGATCACTAGATCTTTTTTTTATATTCTATATTATGGTGATCACACGGTAAATTTCCTATAAAAATATCACTTGATATGTTTTCTATAACAAAGTAATAGCAGTTTTCTAAGTAATTATCAGTGATTACTCGTTCTGTATTCTATAAACTAGTGATCACACGAATAATTTTTAGTGGTCAGTCAGTCAATTTTATCTATAGATTAATGATCACATGATCAGTTTTCTATAGACACACACACACACATCCGTTTTTTACAAAATCGCAACATCAGATTTCTAAACACGAGTGACTACTGCAGGAATAGCAATCACGCGATCAGTTTTCTATGAAATGGTTATCACCAGATTT
This sequence comes from Lucilia sericata, assembly GCF_015586225.1. Classification (NCBI taxonomy): domain Eukaryota; kingdom Metazoa; phylum Arthropoda; class Insecta; order Diptera; family Calliphoridae; genus Lucilia; species Lucilia sericata. The sequence continues at coordinate 81,297 of NW_023994480.1, forward strand.
CGTTCTATGTTCTATAAACCAATGATAACACGATTAGTTTCCTGTAGAACAGTGATCTCCTGATCTTTTTGCTTTAAAAAAAGAAATCAAACCATTGCTCCATAGCTTTTCTTTGGAATAACAATCACATGATCAATTTTCTATGAAATGGTGATCAGCTGATATGTTTTCTATAAAATAGTAAGCACATGATCAGTTTTTTAAGTAACAGTGATTTACTTAAGTGATAAGAGTGACTACTCTAGAAATAGCAATCACGCGATCAGTTTTCTATGAAATGGATATCACCTAATCTAGTTCTATATTCTATAAACCAATGCTAACACGATTAGTTTCCTGTAGAACAGTGATCTCCTGATCTTTTTGCTTTAAAAAAATAAATCAAACGATTACTCCATAGCTTTTCTTTGGAATAACAATCACACGATCAGTTTTCTATGAAATGGTGATCAGCTGATCTGTTTGCTATAAAATAGTAAGCACATGATCAGTTTTTTAAGTAACAGTGATTTACTTAAGTGATAAGAGTGACTACTCCAGGAATAGCAATCACGCGATCAGTTTTCTATGAAATGGTTATTACATGATCTCGTTCTATATTCTATAAACCAATGATAACCCGATTAGTATCCTGTAGAACAGTGATCTCCTGATCTTTTTGCTACAAAAGAGTAATCAAACGATTACTCCATAGCTTTTCTTTGGAATAACAATCACATGATCACTTTTCTATGAAATGGTGATCAACTGATCTGTTCGTTATAAAATAGTAAGCACACGATCAGTTTTCTATGAAATGGTGATCAGCTGGTCTGTTTGCTATAAAATAGTAGGCACATGATCAGTTTTCTAAGTAACAGTGATTTACTTAAGTGATAAAAGTGACTACTCCAGGAATAGCAATCACGCGATCAGTTTTCTATGATATGGTTATCACCTGATCTTGTTCTATATTCTATAAACCAATGATAACCCGATTAGTATCCATAGCCTTTCTTTGGAATAACAATCACATGATCAGTTTTCTATGAAATGGTGATCAACTGATCTGTTTGCTATAAAATAGTAAGCACACGATCAGTTTTCTAAGTAACAGTGATTACTTGATCACTTTTCTATAGACTTATGATCTCTCTCTTTCTGTATTCTGTTAACGATAACACGATCAGTTTTCTCTTTTCTTTACAATGATGATGACTCTAACTATTTTCTATAACATAGTGATCCCATAATTAGTTTTTTAAAAAAAAAGTGATTATACGATCAGTTTTCTAAAAAATAATTAGAAGAGTTCTACATAAAATTGTGATATATTTTAATAAATATGTATTTTAAAAGTGTAGATTCACCTTTATAGTTATATATTTATTTGCCCTCCCAAAAAATATTGTAAATGTTATATTGAGAAAAAATGTTTCAATTTTATTTTGCCATAAACTTTTAGTTTAAAAACAAACGTACACTCAAGCTATTGTTGTTATATAATTTTTGGGAAATGTTTTATAAAACTTTTTATATGAAAATAATACATTACGAAAATTAAAGCGAAAAACTCCACTCATTCATATAATTCATTAATTTACTCGGCAATTTCAATACTGATAATTTTTTTCCACATTTTCTGATCATGTTTTTGTAAATAAAAATTATTTTATTTTTCATTCACTTATGTGGTTAAATATATTTGTTTTTGTATTTTATTTAATGTTTTGTCACACATAATCAAAATACTGTACACTAGAGGAGAGTAAAAAAACACAATAATAACAACAACAACAATGATATAATAATAATAATTGTAAATGTAGAATTGTTGTATATTGTATGTGAATTTATATAACAATATTTTTGACACTAGTTTAAAACCACAAAAACAATTTACAATTTGCCAACACCAACACACATAAACATTTATATTTAATATTCCTGTGTGTGTGTGTGTGAATTCTGTTAAATATTATTGTGTGTCCTTATTTTTAATTAGACTCTACTAAAAATGTTTAAAAACATGGACTTTAAATAACATGTCTACAAATGAAATGTTTTATGTACAAATGTTGTGTAGAGAGAAAAAAAATGTAAGTTATAACATAAATATTTTTTAATTAACTTTTTTACTTCGGCAACATCTTAAGAATTTCCTTTGGCTTTTTTGTGTTTTAATAAAATTTATTTGTTAAACAATATTACATAAATTGTTTATTTTAAATTCAATTAAATTTAATATTTGTGTAGTTGTTGTTTTTAAATAATCTTGTGTGAAAGATAAGATTACATTTTTTCACTTATTGTTAAGATAGTAATTTAGATAAAATATAATTTTTTTCACCCTCTAAGGCATAATTCTTCAGTTTAAATAAGATATTTTATTTAACCCTTCTGAACTTTTCACACTTTATAGAAATATTCAATTTGTATCGAAAATCTTACTTGGAATTTTAGCACTGATCTGTCGTAATACTTTCTAGGACAGATGATAGTTCCTTATCTTGAAGTTACTTCTGAAATCATTGGAACTTGGACCGCAACCAGGACTATAAACGCCCTGCGATTTGGCAGTTCTTACATTCCATTAAAGTCGTCTCCGTATAGTGAAGTGAAAGACTTCTTCCAACATTCTCCGAATTTTAGGAATTACTTGTTAGGACGATATCAGGTGTTAAAGTTTAATCTAAGATCGTATTGGACCTGTATGAAAGCCTTAACTCTTTGCACATCATATGGGTACTAAGTAACTAGGGTAAATAACATAACGAATACAAAACCGTTGGGCACAACTTGGGCTCAATTAAAAAAAATGGAAGAAAGCCTCCTCAGAACGAGCAAGTCCGTGGTTAGTGTGATAATATGTATACTGTGTGGAATGTAGGATTTATATGAATGTAGTGATCCAAATATCTCGAGGAGATGTTATTCCAGATATTATATCGCTCAGGAATACTGATTGGAAATTCTAAGAAAACGTGTTCAGTATGTCTATGTAGAATAGTTTTATGTCTTCAGATCTGATGTATTGTACCTCCTCCTTTTAACTTAAACTACCTAACTTTCCCTATTTTTAGTTTTTCTCAAAAAAATTTATTTTTTCTTAAAATTCAAATGTTTACAAAATTTTTTTCAATAAATCCGATTTTTCATTAAAAATTTACTTTTTCACTAAAAATCCAATTTTTTGCAAAAACCAGATATTTTACCAAAAATTTAAATTTTTCACTAAATATCGGATTTTTACCAAAAATTAAAATTTTTCACTAAAAATCGGATTTTTTTATAAAATAAAATTTTTTGCTAAAAATTCGATTTATCATAAAAAATTAGCCTTTTTACCAAAAATCCAATTTTTCACAAAAAATTCAATTTTTCATTAGAAATCCGATTTGTCATTAGAAATCCGATTTTTCACTTTTAATAGGATTTTTAAATTAAAAATAAGTTTTTTATGGAGTTTGTTAAATTTTTTTCGAAAATCCAAATATTTCAAAATCTACTTTTTTTATGGAAAATTTGATTTTTATTAAAATTAACATTTTCACAACAGTTTGTACAATTTATCATAAAAACTCTTACTTTTGTTTAATATTTTATGGATTTTGTTCATTATTTACTGAAAATCCAAATATTTTCATTAGAAATTCGAATTTTCACTAAAAATAAAATATTTTACTAAAATTTAAATTTTCACAAAATATAAAATTTTTCACAAAAATCCCATTAAGAAACTTTTTAACAATTCAAAAAATTAATCCCCGTTCGTAGTCATAAACACTTAATGAAGCTATTAACGGTTTATTATACGAATTTTGTATGGAAAAAGTGCTTAATAAACCATAAATAAAGAACACTAACATTGTCATATTGTAATCGCATTCGAAAAAAGTTCATTGAAGCTTCAAAGGAAATGACTTGTACTTACATTACCACTTACTTTTCAATGTCTACTACATACCATCTGCATTACTTATAAGTACTCTTACAATGACTTAAATATAACTAGATATCTGGTAAACTTTTTAACTTATTACTTCTCCATGTAAGTTTTTGCTGGGTACATTAAAAGCTTTATGGGTTTACAAGCTTTTATTAAACGTGCTTTTAACTGAGTTTTGAACCAGTTCTCGTAGCACGATTAGGCTGAATTTTGACAAAATTAAAATTCATCCTATTCCTATTAAAAAATTAGATTTTTGTAATTACCTATTATAGGGTCATCGAAATCAATTGACAATCATCTATTAACTACTTAAAACAATAACAAAATATTTAAACAGAAAAACATAATATTTGTTTATATATATTAAATTTAATAAAATTACAAAAATGTCATTTGACCACATATTTTGTTTGTTTGATTATTTGTTGTTCATAATAAACATTTATTTAATCAAAAAAATAAACAGCAAAAAAAATATTTGTTAAATTAATGAATAAAATTGTATAAACACACATTGGTATTAAATTTATAAAGGTGTAAGTGCAAACAATGCATATTTGTTTATAAATGTATTTGTATTAGTATTTATTTGTATGTATAAGTTTGCAATGTAATATAATAATGTACGTTTTTTTCTCTATTTATTTTATTTATATAAATTGTACTTATATACGGAGTATTTATTTAATGCTGATCAAATATTTATTAAATTACTATATACACCTTAATCAAATACTATAACAACAACAACAAAAAAGTAAATTTTTGTTAATATATCTAGAGTATTTGTTTATCAACTAATTCTTTTTCTTTTGTTTCGTTTTTTTATCAATTTACAGATGGCCCACAATTACAGCCTCCTCGTTTTACAACACAACCATCATCTTCAGGTTCAATAGTTAGTGAAGGACGTACAAAAATTCTACAGTGTCATGCCTTGGGTAAGTTCAACAGAAATTTTAACAAAAAAAAAAAAAAAAACAACAAATATGTACTTGCAACTATCAAGCTCTGTACAATTGAGCCTCATTTTTATAACTTTTTTTCTTCTTTTTTTGTTGTTACTTTATTATTATTACATTTTCAACATGTTTTTTTTTTTGCCTTTTTGTATTTTCTTCATTATTTGTTTTCTTACGGTGTACTCTTTGGAATTAAAGGTACATAGCCAAGTATATTGAATGAAATCAAGCTTACAAAGGAGTTGTTGTTTTGGATAGGGAACAGCATATATATTGTTTGGGTGTATTGATTCATATTGAAAAATGATACCTAAAGAAAAGAACAGAATAAACTAAAGCAAGAGTAAGAGTAACATTTTGCCAAGATAATGAACTAGAAAAAAATAATAATAACTTTTTTATGGGGTTTCTTTCGAACAAACAAAAAATTATAAAAAATTGTGTATATAAGAAAAGAGGTCTTGCAAGGAAACTTTTTTTAGTTGTTCAATTCTTATAGTTATATTCCTCTACATTACTTGCCGGCAGTTCGAAAAGGCAGAGACAAATATTTTACTTCGATTACAAATGAACAATTAAACTATCCAATAGATTACTTGTGATAGATATCTAAAACACAGACAAAAACTTTTTAAGCATCCTTTCTATTGATTACTTAGAGTCATAAAAGTGACAATTGACTACCATCTGCATTACTTAGAGACACTTGACATTGTCTCTGGATTACAAAACCGATCAAATAAACCACAAGTTTTAAATTTAAATCAATCAAAAAATTTATATAAAAGGGATACATTAACTTCCTGTAAAACTTCTGGGTTTGCTTATTTCTTGGCTGCTTGACCACTCCGTTCTAGCGTACTCGTGCTGTAAGTAGTAGTAACTATGCAGCATAATATTTGTATGCGTTATAATGTGGTTAGAGGCATTATTTACTTGAAGCTCACTATTTGTGCTTCGCCCTTTTTTTACAGATGTTATTTGTAATGCTCGTTTATAGCCTAACTGACTCATTGCCTGCTTGCCTGGCAGCCTGCATGCTTGGTTTTAGGTATCAATTTTTCATTACCAGACCAACAAACAACCTTCATTTCATGCTTGGCCATTTTCTTGTGATGTGGCAAACCCATGTAGTTGCCACATATGTATTGTACTAACGTACCACATTATAACAAATATACCTTCATATAACTAAGAATACTTGAACACAAAAGTCTTCTTACTACACACATACATCAGTAAATAGTTTCATTTTGTTCTACATTTTTTTGTGTTTTTGTACTTCGTATTGAATTTCTATTTCCCTAAATGACAATTTTAACCTGTTAGGTAATGTTTAATGTCCAAGAAGAAGTTTCTTATGTTTTCTGGAAGCTTAAAAAAAAGAAACTCAAATTCTATAATTAATCCTTTAAGTAGACAAGCAAATTGTGTATTTACCATAAGACCTGAAATAGGAGAATTTGTATATTAAAACCTTAAAGTTGGTTTATGTTTAACGCATATTTGATTAGGACTATAAATAAGCTTTAGTCAGGTATTCGTGTAAAAGTGACTAGTTCTTTAATTGGTTCCTAGAGAATGTGGGAGGAAAAAATTCGAAAAATCCAAACAAACAGGAAAGACAGGTGTTTAGAATACGATTTAAAGCAAAAATGCTTTTCAAAACATTCTCTTAAATTTCTATATCAATCAGGGAGGAAATAATTCGAAAAATCCGAACAAACAGGAAAGACAGATGTGTGAAGTCTGTTATATTACAGCTCTGACACTTTTTCTTAGGGTTTAGAATACGATTTAAAGCAAAAATGCTTTTCAAAACATTCTCTTAAATTTCTGTACCAATCAAGGGGTCGAGTTTGCGCAAACTCCGAAGTCAATTTCAAGTTTATTATCCAGTTCAAACCCTTACCCCACGTCCTTTAAGAAGAAGTAGTCCTGTTGCGATTGGAATTAGAATTTTTCAGAAAGTAACTGCCCATTGATGAAATGAAATAGAACTTCACTTTCACTCTTTAGAATCTAAAACCGAAGGAAGATTTTAATTTCAATAAGAAACACTACACTTGCGGTTGATGGTACGGCCCGCTTCAGAAAGTTAACATCAAGAACATTTCACCCCATGGATCATCAAATTTTGACAAAACTTTAAGTTTACTGATCCATCTCTCAGCCTTCCAATACTCTACCGAAGTATAATTTTGAAGATCGATCTTTTGTTGGAACTACAATTCGGCAACGGCCAGGGTCTGGTAATGAAACCTGATATCTGGTCAATTTCATATAAAACTTCCCTTTATAATGAAAGATTAGGAAGCCGATCTTGAACAACAATCATAAAAACTGAGATAATAGACAACTTTTTATAACTTCACAATTTAACTAACGATTCTTCAACTTTTCGTCTGCCCTAAATTACGTTGATTTTCCCAACATTCTGGTTAGAAGGTCTAAGGATGAGGTTGATGATGATGGTTTAAAAGGATTAAGATCCTCAGGTGTTTATCCAACTGTTTTGCCTCTTTTCTTGGAATATTTTAGTGACGAACCTACAAAATTTTGGATTCTCTTCGATGTTCTTTTCGCAGGCAGAATGTCTTTAAAACTGGGTTCTCATAGTGTTATTTAACTAATGTGTTATTTTTTTTTAGAAAAAATTACCTCATATGTCCATACAACTTTTCATTTCAATTGTTTTAAACAGTAATTTTGCTACTTTTCTTTTCAAACAGAAAAAACACACATTTATAAGAACGACACAAACAAATAATGAGAAAATAACCAAAATTATACACCATTTCCTATTAATGTTCACTTGCCTAACAACAATAACTCCTGCTTTGGATTACTTATGTATGTATGTGCGATTTCCATTTGATTTACATTGATGATTTAACACATTACTTGTAAGCGTTTGTGTTGAGTACTTGCCTTCAATGCATTAGCTGTTCAATCAATGGTGTTAGTAATTTGAAAGGGCATATTTTCAAATTGCTCTAACACGTTTAAAATTTTCTTAAATACACTTGGAATTGGTGCTCAACAATTGAAGCGTATCATAACGAAATTTTTTAGTTTTCTTTCCGTTTAAATTAAAAATGTCAGAGAAATTGAAATCGAAGGACATTCAAGAAAAGCACAACAGCAGAAAAAATTTATATAAATGAAAAACAAGCAACCGACAATGCATTTTTTTATAAAAAAAAAAATAAAAGAAATTTAAGAAATTTTAAAACAGTTTCATTTACATTAAACTTTTTTGCCAGTCTTTTCAGTCGTTAGTCATTGATATGACTTCTTTTTTCTTCTTATTCAACGACTTCTTGTAGTCCTTGTTTTATGCCTTGTTGGTCTTCTTAAGACAGTGTCAGTTGTTTGCTATGTTGGTTGTCTGTCATTCTTTTTTTATTATTGTTTTAATTTTTCTTGTTGTATAAAACATTTAAGTATTTTATTATCAATTTTGTTACTCTTACTACTACCAGTACAAGTCTTATGAAAAATTTTCAATATGTTTACCTTTTATAACTAACTATATTTATAAATATACCCTGTAGTTCGGGCTGTCTCTCCCGTATAAGCCAGTTAACCCAAACGATACAATTATCATATTTCACTTCCTGTTTAAATTGGAACTTTTGGCTCTACAATAGATTTCAAGTAACGGGTTAAGTAACTACTTATTATAGAGCATATCTCAGAAAAATGGTTTAAAAACTTTTCTCTCTAGTTTACCTAGATATTCTGAAGTAGCAATTGACTTCCTTCTTGATTTCTTGGGATCACTAAAGTGGCAATTGATGTATTCTTCTCTTCAAAAAAACGCCGGGCTAATATTACAATATGAAGCTAATAGTATGTCCTTCTTCTTTTATTACTACAACTTCTTGTTCTTTTTTAGTACATATTTAAACTTTTTGTTTATTTATCGGTTAAATGAAGTTGATACTTTTACTTTAAAAAGAAAAGAAAACAAAGTGCTGTTGTTGTACAATTTACTAATGCTACTTAAGGGATTTTTAAAGTGGTTAGTTAATCATTTTACCCACAAAACCAAAAAAACAACAAGACACACACAGAAAATCAGAAAAAAGTTAAGTTTTAGCTAAAAAGTAAAAGCAACTGCAACAAGAAACACAAAAGTTAACACAAGTTTTGTTTCAGTACTTTACCTTGAACTGATTTTTCATTTCACTTGATGTGTTGGTGGAAAGAAAATTAAATATTCAAAACTAAATAAAAAACAAAAAAAAAAAAATAAAACAAATAACAATAATATGGTAAAATATATTTCTTCACTTTTCTCTTTATAAAATACAGTTGATTTGCGTTATAACGATAATGGCTATAAGCACTTAGGAAATGAAGTTATTGAAGTTTGTAGTAATATACCTCAAAAAGAATTACTTAAAGTTAAAGCAGTGATGAGCAAGAATATCGCCAGAGCACGGTTTCATGCAACATCTTGTAGCATGACATAAATTTTGAATTCTTCGTTTTTAAACCTCAATTATAGTAGCGACTGTTCATCTTGTCTATTATCAACTGTCTCCATTTACTCCTTTTTAATATTGTATGACAATTTTCGTTGCATGTTTTATGCATAACATTAGCAAAACGAAGAAATTTTTTTGTTAAAGAATAAATATTTCTCTAGCACCTTTTGTTGCATTAAGTGCATGCACAAACACTTCATTTGAAATGTGTCAACAAATTTTCAATTAATTAACACAAAAGAACTCAAATGACATTGCTACAATAATATAAAGAATTCAAGTTGAATTTTGAAGCACAAGAATAATGTTTTTATTTAAATTAACTAAATTAAGTTTTTTTATGGAGTTTTATAGTATACGCACAATTGGGACGAACGACGAATTTTTCGGAACGAATATTCGTCCTCAGAAATAGAACACACTTGGGTATATGAAAATGTACACAATCATTGCGTACGACGAAATTCGTCGTACGTAACGAACTGTGCGATAGGTTTATTTCTATTTCTTACGCAGACGAACGACGAATTAATTGGGGAAAATTGTTTTAAAACCATTTCCGATAGCCCGAATTTGCTGAAATTTTGCGGTTGTGGGTACAGCTAATGACAATACAATATTATGTTCGAATATTCGAAATTATATTCGAAAATTCGAAGTTATGTTCGAAAAATTTTTTATGCTCTTAAAATAATCTCTGGGTCATAAAAACTAAAAATAAAATTTTCGAAAATTCGAACTTAAGTTCGAAAAAATTTTAAAGCATTTAAAACCAGTTCTCGTGGCCCGAATTGTCTGAAATTTGGCAATCTGGAGTACACTTGATGACACTACAATTCTATGTTGGAATATTTAAAATTAAGTTCGAAATTTCGAAGTAATGTTCGAAAAAATTTTGAAGCTGTTAAAATAATCTCAAAATTGGGGATATTCACAAAAATATAATTTTAGTTCTTTTCGAGGCCAATTTCTTACATTTTCTAATTTCGAAATAATGTTCGAATAAATGTTAAAGCTGTTAAAATTATCTCAAAATCGTGGAGATTCACAAAAATATAATTTTTGTTACTTTTTCCAATTTCGAACAAACAAATTTTGAAACGAATTCGCAGTACGAATAATTTGATTGTGTTCCATTCGACGAATTTACGCAACGAATTTTTGTCGATTAGTTCGTCGTGCTATACGAAATTCGTCGTTCGTCCCAATTGTGCGTATACCATTACTTAGTTAAATTTTGGATTTTATAGTACAGCAGCCAAGACTAACTATATTCAATTCGGTAGGTTAGTAGTTAGTGTTCTAGTCTGTCAAACTTGAGTTAGATTCCCACCAGAGAAACTGGTAAACGAGCGCATTACAGATCAGAAGGAGGCCTACTTAGGAGTATTTATTTGAATTTGTTGCAACTAACTTTTAAAAGATTAAAGACTGAAAAGTAGTCAAGACTTTCAACTTGACTAGTCAAGATTATAGACTAGTCTATAGCCAAGACTCTTAACTACACAATAGCCAAGGTTATAGACTGGACTATAGTCAAGACTAAACTAGTCTGTAGTCAAAACTAGACTATAGATCACACTTTTGTACCGAACATAGACAACACTTTAATCAAGATTACATAATCGACTATAGTTTTGACTAAAGACCTGACTATAAACTAGACTATTATCAATAAACTATAGACTATAGTCAGCATTACAGATTAAACTATAGTCAAGACGTCAAAGTGGACTACAGTCTTGACTAAAGACTGGCCAGTAGTCAGTAATGCAGATTAGATTATAGTGATGATTATAGAAGTATAGACTCTAGTCAAGACTATAGATATATCTCGACAATAGAATTACTTTGATCTACAATAGTCTAGTCCATGACTACAGTCTACCGTCAAGGCTTTAGACTAGATACAGTCAAAATTGTGACTAGACTGTAGTCAGTTTTACACTGGACTAGTCCGAATATAGACATACAACAGTAAAAATTATAGACTATACAATAGTCAAGACTATAGACTAAACTATAGTCAAGAGTATAGACTAGACTATATTCAAGATTATGAATATAGATTAGACCATAGACTAGACTATAGCCAAGACTATAGACTATACTATAGCCAAGACTATAGACTATACTATAGTCAAGAATATAGACTATACTATAGTCAAGACTATAGGCTAGACTGTAATAAAGACTATACTCTATACTAAAGTTAAGATTATAGACTAGACTATAGTCAAGACTACAGACTAGATTATAGTCAAGACTAGAATATAGTCAACACTATAGACTAGAATATAGTCAAGACTATAGACTAGACTTTAGCCAAATTATTGACTACACTATAGTCAAAACATTTGGTCTTCATTATAGTTTTTTTCTAAGAAAAGTACTTTAAAGAAAAGGAAATAGTTTGTGATTTAAAATTCCATTTTCAACACAAATCTATTGAATATGTGCATATAGCAATTATAAGTAAAATGCTAATAAATGTCAATATGTAACATGACATTCAAGTGTTATGGACATACGAGTCACTTACTCCTATTCCTTCTCAATGTGAACCTTAACTCAAATACACACAAACATGCAAAACATTACGTATTATTAAATGTGAATTTAATTGAACACAGAGACATACTGACTTACTAAATGACTAACTGACTGACTGAATGACTGGCTCCTATATATAAATATAATATAAGTTGTCGTCATTCATTTAGTCTGGTAACAGCAGCAACTAGCACTCTGACACACATGTTTTAACCAAGTAAATGCCATCATATTAAATTGGTTGACTGTAAATGAAATGAACATATAACTGGGAAAAGCAACAGAAAAAAAAACAAAACATAAAAAGATTTTCAATAATAGTATAATTACATTGTGTATTAACACAGTTAAATAATATTAATTAAATGCAAAAATAAAATAGTTTTTAAACTTATTAACGAAAACAACAAATATGCAAAAAAAAAATATGCATGCCAGTCCGTAAAACACAGATGCATTAAATTCCATTAAAGTTAACAATAATTGCAAAATAAAACAATAACAAAAATAATAATAATAATGAAATAATGTTAATGAAAATACAATTCAAGATAATGATGATGCTGCTGCTGCTGCAACTGCAAAGTATAATGACGATGATCGACGATAATGGAAAACACATTCATTCAATTCCAACACACAGACACATTGAAAAAAAAATTATTTTATAATTGAATCTTATTAAATCAATGTGCCATTTAAAGATAAATGTTCTGTTATTCTTTGTTAATTTTTTTACTTTTGTTTTTTTTTTCACATAAATATGCTATTAAAATTGTTTTCAATTTATTGTGTGTGTGTTTTTATTACATTTAATACAATTGAATTTGTTTTAATAAACTTTCAACATTAATAACGTATATACACAAACATATATCCCTAATGGGTTAAACAGGGTGGGTTAGTTAGGAAATGTTAATTGTTGCCTTTGCTGAAAAGACACATCACTTTTAAAAACACTCTCTTTTCAAAGTTACCTAGACATTAGTATATTTGTATGCATACATTTACTCTCACAAATAAATTTATCTATCTACCAGAATCTATATGTTTGTTTAATAACCAACCAGGATTTGTATGAACATTTCTGTTACTCATTTAATAACAATACAAGTATAATAAAAAAACTAAATAAAACAAATAAAAAACATTGCAAAAAAATACAAGAAAACAGTATGAAAACAAATTGTTCCAATGCATTTGAAATCTGGGAAAACAATTATAATTGCTTTTGTTATTGTTGTTTATATTGTATGTAGTTGTTCTATGGGTTTGTTGTACAGCAAAGCAACAACAACAAAAAACAAATTTGTGGTAACGTTTTTAAAAACATTGTACATCTACAATCTGCTTGAATTTGTTGTCTTTCACTACCACCACCATTGTTCGAAATTTATATATGTCGGCAACATATTTTCCCATTGATTGCAACAATATAAAAGCACCTCTTATTTACTACAACTATAACTATAGATTTTTAAGCTTACAATTGTGGCAATGTAAATACGTCTTAAGGTTAATGAAATACTAGTTTATGAAAGGGCCTTGAATTAAAGTCATATAACTAGACTACACTATAGAATAAACTATGGATTAGACTTCAGACTATTATACTATAGATTATAGACTAGACTATAGACTAGACTATAGACTAGACTATAGACTAGACTATAGACTAGACTATAGACTAGACTATAGACTAGACTAGACTATAGACTAGACTATAGACTAGACTATAGACTAGACTATAGACTATAGTCTACTATAGACTAGACTATAGACTATAGTCTACTATAGACTAGACTATAGACTATAGTCTACTATAGACTAGACTATAGACTAGACTATAGACTAGACTATAGACTAGACTATAGACTAGACTATAGACTAGACTATAGACTAGACTATAGACTAGACTATAGACTAGACTATAGACTAGACTATAGACTAGACTATAGACTAGACTATAGACTAGACTATAGACTAGACTATAGACTAGACTATAGACTAGACTATAGACTCGACTATAGACTCGACTATAGACTCGACTATAGACTAGACTATAGACTAGACTATAGACTAGACTATAGACTAGACTATAGACTAGACTATAGACTAGACTATAGACTAGACTATAGACTAGACTATAGACTAGACTATAGACTAGACTACAGACTAGACTACTAGACTAGACTATAGACTAGACTATAGACTAGACTATAGACTAGACTATAGACTAGACTAGACTATAGACTAGACTATAGACTAGACTATAGACTAGACTATAGACTAGACTATAGACTAGACTATAGACTAGACTATAGACTAGACTATAGACTAGACTATAGACTAGACTATAGACTAGACTATAGACTAGACTATAGACTAGACTATAGACTAGACTATAGACTAGACTATAGACTAGACTATAGACTAGACTATAGACTAGACTATAGACTAGACTATAGACTAGACTATAGACTAGACTATAGACTAGACTATAGACTAGACTATAGACTACTAGACTAACTACTATAGACTAACTAACTATAGACTACACTATAGACTAGACTATAGACTAGGTATGCTATTTTATATACTATACTATAAACTAAACTATATGCTAGACTATAGACAAGACTAGAGACTAGACTATAGACTAGGTATGCTATTGTATAGACTAAACTATAGACTAGACTTAAAACTACACTATAGACTATACTTTAGACTGGACTACAGACAAGGCTATAAACTTGATACTATCCTAGATTATAGACAATATATACTGTAGACTAGATACTATATTATAGACTAGAATATTGGCTAGACGATAGTCTATACTAAGTTCCATAATACAGAATACACTATAGTCTGCACTATGGTCTAAACTGTAGGCCAGATTATAAACTATAGTAAAGACTATAAAATAAACTCTACTCTGGATTTATTTCATTTAACTTTTATTAAATGATTATAGGCCCCTTTCCTTCTAAACATGTCATTTCCTAGCCTTCAAAGCCTTATTAATATTATACAGTAAAATACTACTAGTTGTAGTAATATGTTTTTGTATTGTACTATACTCTACATTACCGGAAGAATTTTTAAGATTTTTTCTTATATATTTTTGCATAAATATCCTGGTTTATTTCTGCTGTACCACTCCATATTTTTCCACAATACAATTATTTCTCATTGTTGCAAGGATTTGGTGGAAAAGCAGGATGATGGCATACATTTAGCAATGAGCATACCTTTTTGTAGTAGTATCTCTGCTACTATTTAGTAATAAAAAAAGTGAAGAAAATACAAGTGCAGTACCAACTACAATAGAAATAAAATATTTTTACTTAGTTCTACTCTATATTTTTAGCTTTTCATTCAATAATAAAAAGCCAAGACAAATTCCTGGCAAGCAAACTAATGTTGAATAGAAAACTGCATTTGGTTGGTTCGTCGTTGGTTGTTAAACAAAAATTATATTATTTGTTGCTGCTGTTTTTTAGTTAAATGTATTCTCTACACTTATTTTCCTGTATTAAGGAACAAGCAGCAAAAATTTAACTAAAATTTTGCATCACAAATTTTATGCTTGATTTTCTTTTATATTTGCTCGGGAAAAAACAACAACAACAATAAGAATTGTTTAGAAATTAAAGTGCAACTTCTATTTTCTTAAGTTTATTTTTTTATTTTGTGTGGTAATGCTGAGACAATGCACGGCTATAGCTTTGTTTTGCTAGCCATTATTTTTGTTATGCAGTGTAGTGTGTATGTAGTTATGTGACTGAGGTTTTTATTTTCGAAAGTCTTTTCTATGTTGGCAAACAAATATAACTAGAGAATGTTTAGTTTAGTTTATATAGAAATATACGTTTTAGATTTCTATGCAAAAATGCACTTTTAGAAATGTCTAGTATTTTTAGAAGTTTTGGTATACGGTTTTAAAATTATAAGAACCGAATATATTTCAATTATTCCCAGAACTTATGAAAGTACTAGGATATATTAACAAAAAAAAACTATTATGTCTTTATTTTTAAAACAAACCTACACAATCACTCTCTAGCAGCAATTGTTATATCTTCAATAACAATTTTTGTTTTCTCTCGTTTTTCAACTTAAATATTTTTACCAGAAATGGAAATTTTGGTATTGTTGTACTTTTAGACAACGACAAATATCATAGAAGCCATATAAAGTACTTTTGGTAAATAGCCACAGAACAGCAAAATAGACCAATCCATTGATTAATTCACAGACCAGTCAATAGCCTAGTTCACAGGCCAATCTATTTGCAAGACCAGGCTAGTCCATAGACTTGCCCATGGGCTATTCTATGGGCTAGTCCATAGACTACTTCTTAAACTAGTTCATATACTAGTCAATAGACCTTTTCTTAAAATAGTCCAGGCAAGTCAATAGTCAATATACTAATCCATAGACCAGGCTATTGACTAGTCCAGAGACTAAGCTATTGACTAGTTAGTCAATAGTATATTCCACAAACTAGTCAATATACTATTCCATAGACTAGTACATAGACATAGGTAATAGACTCATCTAGAGATTCGTCGACAGACTAAGCAATAGACTAATGTAGAGTATATATTTCATATACTAGTGTAGAGACTAGCTTATAGACTAGTCAATAGAATTTGTTGACTTGTTAATAGACTAGTTCACATGCAAGTCAATATATTAGTTCCCGTACTAGTTCATTACTAAATTTTACTATAATTTTATTCCAAAAAATATTTTTTTGAAAAAAATAGTTATATTTCAAAATGTCAATTTTCCACGCCTGACTTTCACTAACAACTTGATTTCAAACTTAATTTGGTTAAATTTAAATGAGATACATTCTAATGAATCTATACAATAATATGCTAAGAAATTTTCTATTTCATTTATACAGTCATTTATTAAAATAGAAAATTCTCGTGATTTATTGACAAATATAATGAAATTTATTTTGCAGTGAAATTTAAAAGCTTTAAAATATTAACATGAATATTTAATGTACATTGATTTGTTTATGAAGATTTTCCAATTTTCTAGATTATTTAAATATTAATGCAGTATAAATTTGTCAAGAATTTGCACAAAGTATATTAAAGTTTTCATTGAATTGTCACTTAAAGTAACTTAATGTTAAAAATTTCTTTAAAAACATACACAAAACACACGTACAAGCATTACTCTGACACGCCAGCAAAACAAAAAAAAATTGCTAAGCAAATACAAATGTTAGCTGTATGAGAAGTCAAAACGAAAGATGCATTTCAAAAGATTATGGAAATTTTTCACTGCTTACTTCTTCTTATAGAGATCATATCACAACATCAATATATTTTGTAATATTTCGAACAGCAGGAACAACAATACGAGTATTTTTGTTTTGGTTTGAATTTTTTTTTTGTTAACAGAAAACCGAAAACAAAGCTTACACTTTTGTTCGATGACTTACTAGAAAAATATGTAAAAGTAAATATAAAAGTAGTGGTATAAATCACTTGTGAATTTCAATGGATAGAAGGAAGGAATGTTATACATTCCAAGGAGAAATACCCCAGTAAAGGAAAAAGTAAAGTACACACATACACAAATTTACTATTGTTTGTGTTTTTTCTACGATGCATTTCAAGTTTTTGCAAAGTTCTTGTTTTTTATCACGATTTGCATTTATTCCCAAAAAAAATAAAAATTGAAAGTAAAAGAGAAATGCAAAACAAAAATCTATATACAAATGAAAATTCCTTCAAACACAAAATTGCCAAATAATGAATTTTTTCTAATTCAAATTGTATTCTAGTTTTTTTTTTCTACACTTTTTTTCATTTTCCAATATTCCTTTATTTTTCGCTTTGGGTTTTATTTATTTTTTTTTTTTTTTTTTTTTTTTGGATTTTATAACTTTAACTTTGAAACAAAGCATATAACCAAAATAAAATAAAAAAACTACTTTGATTTTTCTCAATAAACTTTTACTCTGGAGAACATTTTACATTACTATTTTATAGATAGAAAAATATAAAATTCATACAAATACACATATACATACGTATCTATATACATACATCATTGCTTTACGCTCGTACTACATTACATGTTGTATTCTCTAAGGAGAAAGTTTTAAACTAGTTTCAAAATGTGTACGAGTAGTAAGTACATACAAATAAATAGTTAGTTAAAATAAAGAAAAATCTTAGGAAAACTTAAATTGTAAACATTTTATTCATGCACAACGAGAAATTCAAATGTCCAACCTCTTAGAAGAAAAGCGATGAAAACAAAGAATTATTTTAAATTAAGCTATTAAGGTGAAATATCAGATATTTCGTTTTGTTTTTCTTAAGAAATATTTATTGTAGAATGAATACCTTTCAAACTTACAGAAATCTTGTAATGTAATTAATCTTAATAATATGTTTTGATTTCAAGCAATATTTGCGGCATAAATTGATTTGTGAGAAATTTTGTACGTAGGCGTATGATAAATTCGTAATTGCTTCATATCAGTTATACGTACTGTTGAACCATAATGGAAACATGATAATGTGTAAGTGCATGTCTGAATAATGTTTTTGTTTAGAAGAGCTTTATAAGCTAGACTACATAATAGATAATAGACTATGTTCTAGACTAGGAATAGTCTTAACTAAAGACTAAACTATAGACAATACTGTAGATAGCCCAAAGATATGCATAATAGACTAGATTATAGACTAGATTATAGACTAGACTATAGACTAGACTATAGATGGACTATAGACTAGACTATAGACTAGACTATAGACTAGACTATAGACTAGACTATAGACTAGACTATAGACTAGATCTATAGACTAGACTATAGACTAGACTATAGACTAGACTATAGACTAGACTATAGACTAGACTATAGACTAGACTATAGACTAGACTATAGACTAGACTATAGACTAGACTATAGACTAGACTATAGACTAGACTATAGATAGACTATACGACTAGACTATAGACTATAGACTAGACTATAGACTAGACTATAGACTAGACTATAGACTAGACTATAGACTAGACTATAGACTAGACTATAGACTAGACTATAGACTAGACTATAGACTAGACTATAGACTAGACTATAGACTAGACTATAGACTAGAACTATAGACTAGACTATAGACTAGACTATAGACTAGACTATAGACTAGACTATAGACTAGACTATAGACTAGACTATAGACTAGACTATAGACTAGACTATAGACTAGACTATAGACTAGACTATAGACTAGACTATAGACTAGACTATAGACTAGACTATAGACTAGACTATAGACTAGACTATAGACTAGACTATAGACTAGACTATAGACTAGACTATAGACTAGACTATAGACTAGACTATAGACTAGACTATAGACTAGACTATAGACTAGACTATAGACTAGACTATAGACTAGACTATAGACTAGACTATAGACTAGACTATAGACTAGACTATAGACTAGACTATAGACTAGACTATAGACTAGACTATAGACTAGACTATAGACTAGACTATAGACTAGACTATAGACTAGACTATAGACTAGACTATAGACTAGACTATAGACTAGACTATAGACTAGACTATAGACTAGACTATAGACTAGACTATAGACTAGACTATAGACTAGACTATAGACTAGACTATAGACTAGACTATAGACTAGACTATAGACTAGACTATAGACTAGACTATAGACTAGACTATAGACTAGACTATAGACTAGACTATAGACTAGACTATAGACTAGACTATAGACTAGACTATAGACTAGACTATAGACTAGACTATAGACTAGACTATAGACTAGACTATAGACTAGACTATAGACTAGACTATAGACTAGACTATAGAATAGACTATAGACTAGACTATAGACTAGACTATAGACTAGACTATAGACTAGACTATAGACTAGACTATAGACTAACTATAGACTAGACTATAGACTAGACTATAGACTAGACTATAGACTAGACTATAGACTAGACTATAGATCTAGGACTATAGACTAGACTATAGACTAGACTATAGACTAGACTATAGACTATAGACTAGACTAGACTAGACTAGACTAGACTAGACTATACTAGACTAACTAGACTAGACTTAGACTATAGACTAGACTATAGACTAGACTATAGACTAGACTATAGACTAGACTAGACTATAGACTAGACTATAGACTAGACTATAGACTAGACTATAGACTAGACTATAGACTAGACTATAGACTAGACTACAGACTAGACTATAGACTAGACTATAGACTAGATTATAGACTAGACTATAGACTAGACTATAGACTAGAATATAGACTAGACTATAGACTAGACTATAGACTAGACTAGACTAGACTAGACTAGACTATAGACTAGAATATAAACTAGGCTATAGACTAGACGATAGACTAGACTCCAGACTGGACTATAGAACAGACTTTAGACTACACTATAGGCTAGACTATAGACTAAACTACAGACTAGACTAAAGACTACACTAAAGACTAGACTATAGACTAGACTATAGACTAGACTATAGACTAGACTATAGACTAGACTATTGATTAGACTATATACTAGACTATATGCAAGACTATAGACTAGACTATAGACTAGGCTATAGATTAGACTATAGACTAGACTCCAGACTGGACTATAGAACAGACTTTAGACTAGACTATAGGCTAGACTATAGACTAGACTATTAGAATGGACTTTAGATCCGACTATAAACTTCTACTACAGACTTTTACAGTTAGCTTCGAAGGAAGAATAATTAATTCGCAGAAATCGCCAAAAATTAGATTGTGTACCAAATATAAACAAAACGAAATCCTGTCTCTTGATCTCTTTTTGTTTTTAGATGTGTATGAAGTTGTTCTTCCCTGTACTTTAGGTTTACCCCAAGAGTCACCAAAAAACTTAAACACATCAACTTACACATGCACTAACTTCACTTACATATTCAATCCAAGTTGAACTACTACTACGTAAGAACAACTGTTGTACAATTACAATCTTCAGATGCATGTTGATTATGCCTTTTGGTTACCATTCAAATCAATACTTAACGCTTGCATTCATTCAACCATTTGCTGCAACTTACATCAGGCATACACACACTCACACACATAGATATGCAAACGCAAACATACATATATACTTCCAAATGTATCTATGTATATGTGTGTAGAAAATCTTACTTATTTACTCATCTATATCATCTACTTAAAATACATTTTACTCTTCTTAGAAGCATCTGTTATGATCAGCTTTTAAACTACACACAAAAATTTAACAATAAAATAGTATGAAATTTTATTTACCATAATACATACTTATATTCTATTTATTTTAAATATATTTTTTAAATATGATGGTGCTACAAATGATACGATAACATGACAAAATACTATATGTAAATAAAAAAAAAGGGATTTTCACATCATCTATGGAAAAGAATTGAAAATGTAGTGCCAGAATTATAGTTGGAGAGAAAAAACTATAAGTTTTTTTATTATTCAATCAAGCATATGACAAACTACTTACTTTGTGTAAAACGTATTTACATATATTTATAATACCATCATCATTATCATCATGTTTAAAAATCATGCTTATCTTGTTTTCTATTTTTTTATATTCTTTATTTGACTCAATTTCTTGTTGAAATTATTCTAAGGATTTGAAATTTTTTCGTATAACCAAACTTTTTTGCAAGAAGAAAAAAAAAAATAAATGATACAGAAGAAACATGTAAATGTTTGTTCAAATATTATGATGTCGTTTTCTATTATCTATTAAAATAAATATATTTATTTGTTGTAGTTCGAGTTTGCAACATTTGCTTGTTTGTGTCTTAAGCAGGGAAATCAGAAAGAGTTTATATCGCTCGTTTACAAGACTGGTAAAATTCAAACACAATACTATTACAACAACAAAAATCACTCTCATACCGAAAAATATTGAATTCTGAAATTGTTTTGAAATGTAAAAACACTCAACAGCATATTTCGGGTTACCCTGGTTATAAGTTGATAAGCACTGATAGTGGTATGAATTCATGAACTATTCTCACATCAAAATGTAATTTTAGTTTTTAGCAAGTTTTGCTTTTTTGTCTTATAAATACTTAGTTTTTTGGCACTCAAACCAATAAAAGTTTTTAACGCTTTTAACTAGTAACAGCCCCATTCTGTAAACAGCTTTTTAAATAATTCAGAAAATTGTTTTTTTTTAACACTAAATTATGTATTTTGTGCAATTATTAGAAAATATTTTCTATATTTTAAAATTTAAACATTGTAAATGTTTTTGCCCCCAAATAGCTCTTTTCTTACAAAAACATTTTTTCCCAATGTGGGAAGAAATGTAACCGAAAATAAGTAAATATTTTCATTTGAAGTGTAAAGTTACAAATATTTTCCAGTCACTAAATAAAAGTTATTTTTATGCCACCAAAAAGAAAAAAAACAAGAAATGCTTTTTTTTATTTCAACCCAAATTTCTCCAACACAAAACAACAACAATGAGAAAGTATCAAATTGTAAAGAGTTTTTGAAATCATACAGTTTAAGTAGAAAATATCGAAAATATAATGCAATATAAAGTGTTACGAAAGCTGAGATTTTAAGGACTTATTACTTACTTTACAGGGAATATATGGACTTTTTTTCTTCAAGTATTTTTGCTTTATATCAATTTCTATATTTTCTATATATTTCATCGGTGTTTGGTAAAACGGCAAATATAAAAAAATCGACAGAAAAGCTGTCAATTCTTTTCAATATTTTCTACACAAAAATTTATACAACATAAAAGTGGTTGACAAATATTGGCTTTAGTCTTGAATGCACTTGTCACGTCGTCATCCAACCAACCAACCAACCAGCCAAACAAACACTAAAAACTACCACTACTACTACTAACACTAGTTTTTTTTTCGTTAGATCTATCTGTCTATTTTATAAATTTTTTTCTAAATAAACTTTTTCAAACGGGTCTATAGTAAAGCAATTTATGTATGTGTATTATAGAATTTAACAGCAAAATAACATTTATATACACACATACATACTTACACTCATGCTGATATATAATCATGTACTTTCACACATACACACATTGCTGCACTACATTAAACTTACCAACTTAGAGGGAAAATTGCTTTAGTTGAAAAATATTTCAAGGAAAAAAATTTACCAAGGAAGCATCTAATAGTATAAAGTAAAGCGTAAAAAGTGTTATGTACGCTGTTAAATGTATTTATGGTATTTTACACATTCACATCTTTATACTACTTACTTAAATTCTTTTTCTTGAACATAAGTACATAAATATTTAACCAATGGCAAGTTAAATTGTTGTAACTTTGGGTCAAATACGATTAGAATTACAATTTTTAACAAAAAAATACTTTTGAGGGTCCTTGAAGAAAAAGGAATTTTCAATAGTTTAAAATATAAGCTCTTAATATAGCTTAAGATTTTTTTAAAGGGTTTTAGTTTTTGTAGATAATTTGAATTATGAGTCAAATTACTTATTAAATAAAAGTACAAAAGCCAATGAGACCTTTTCGTTATTTTCCTCATAACCTTTACGTCTCTAATGAAAACACTAATATTTATCAAATACATATACATATAAAAAATTATAAAGATTTGTTAAGGTTATTTATAATTAATTGTACTTTCCTTTTGTGAAAATTTTTGCTAAAATCAAAGTGATAGATATACGTAGGCGTATGATAAATATTTATTTGGTTAAGGGTGTGAAGTTAAATTCGTCGGCCAGATACGTCCCACACCACATATGTCAAATACGTTCCACATACTATAAAATTCGTTTTCAAATGAATTAAAATTTATTTTTTAATAAAACGAGCACCAAATAAAATGTTTTTTAAGAAATAAAGTAAAATTATATTAAAATACATTCAAAAAATTAATATATAAAATAAAAATTAGTTAAAATAATTTTATACTCGTCAAATATGGTAGTAAAATATAGAATTTTCAAATGCAAAAAACAGACACTTGGAGAAGACATGAATCGGGGTACCGGCAGAGTGGAAGTAGCGCAGGACTAGTTCTTTCCAAAAACATATAGTTAGTATGCAATTCCAGCTCTGGATAATTTTGAAAAATTTTTTGAGAAATCATCAAATTTTGCCAAAAATAGTGGAATTTTCAAGTGGCTCCAAAGAGCATTTGGAGAAGACATGAATCGGGGTACCGAAAAACTGGAAGTATCCCAGGACTAGTTCTTTCCAAAAATGTATAGTTTATATGCAATTCCAGCTCTGGATAATTTTGACGATTTTTTGAAAAATCATCAAATTTTGCCAAAAATAGTGGAATTTTCAAGTGGCTCCAAAGAGCATTTGGAGAAGACATGAATCGGGGTACCGAAAAACTGGAAGTATCCAAGGACTAGTTCTTTCCAAAAATGTATAGTTTATATGCAATTCCAGCTCTGGATAATTTTGACGAATTTTTGAAAAATCATCAAATTTTGCCAAAAATAGTGGAATTTTCAAGTGGCTCCAAAGAGCATTTGGAGAAGACATGAATCGGGGTACCGAAAAACTGGAAGTAGCCCAGGACTAGTTCTTTCCAAAAATGTATAGTTTATATGCAATTCCAGCTCTGGATAATTTTGACGATTTTTTGAAAAATCATCAAATTTTGCCCAAAAAAGTGGAATTTTCAAGTGGCTCCAAAGAGCATTTGGAGAAGACATGAATCGGGGTACCGAAAAACTGGAAGTATCCCAGGACTAGTTCTTTCCAAAAATGTATAGTTTATATGCAATTCCAGCTCTGGATAATTTTGACGAATTTTTGAAAAATCGTAAAATTTTGCCAAAAATAGTGGAATTTTCAAGTGGCTACAAAGAGCATTTGGAGAAGACATGAATCGGGGTACCGAAAAACTGGAAGTAGCCCAGGACTAGTTCTTTCCAAAAATGTATAGTTTATATGCAATTCCAGCTCTGGATAATTTTGACGATTTTTTGAAAAATCATCAAATTTTGCCAAAAATAGTGGAATTTTCAAGTGGCTCCAAAGAGCATTTGGAGAAGACATGAATCGGGGTACCGAAAAACTGGAAGTATCCCAGGACTAGTTCTTTCCAAAAATGTATAGTTTATATGCAATTCCAGCTCTGGATAATTTTGACGAATTTTTGAAAAATCATCAAATTTTGCCAAAAATAGTGGAATTTTCAAGTGGCTCCAAAGAGCATTTGGAGAAGACATGAATCGGGGTACCGAAAAACTGGAAGTAGCCCAGGACTAGTTCTTTCCAAAAATGTATAGTTTATATGCAATTCCAGCTCTGGATAATTTTGACCAATTTTTGAAAAATCATCAAATTTTGCCAAAAATAGTGGAATTTTCAAGTGGCTCCAAAGAGCATTTGGAGAAGACATGAATCGGGGTACCGAAAAACTGGAAGTATCCCAGGACTAGTTCTTTCCAAAAATGTATAGTTTATATGCAATTCCAGCTCTGGATAATTTTGACGAATTTTTGAAAAATCGTAAAATTTTGCCAAAAATAGTGGAATTTTCAAGTGGCTACAAAGAGCATTTGGAGAAGACATGAATCGGGGTACCGAAAAACTGGAAGTAGCCCAGGACTAGTTCTTTCCAAAAATGTATAGTTTATATGCAATTCCAGCTCTGGATAATTTTGACGATTTTTTGAAAAATCATCAAATTTTGCCAAAAATAGTGGAATTTTCAAGTGGCTCCAAAGAGCATTTGGAGAAGACATGAATCGGGGTACCGAAAAACTGGAAGTAGCCCAGGACTAGTTCTTTCCAAAAATGTATAGTTTATATGCAATTCCAGCTCTGGATAATTTTGACCAATTTTTGAAAAATCATCAAATTTTGCCAAAAATAGTGGAATTTTCAAGTGGCTCCAAAGAGCATTTAGAGAAGACATGAATCGGGGTACCGAAAAACTGGAAGTAGCCCAGGACTAGTTCTTTCCAAAAATGTATAGTTTATATGCAATTCCAGCTCTGGATAATTTTGACGAATTTTTGAAAAATCATCAAATTTTGCCAAAAATAGTGGAATTTTCAAGTGGCTACAAAGAGCATTTGGAGAAGACATGAATCGGGGTACCGAAAAACTGGAAGTAGCCCAGGACTAGTTCTTTCCAAAAATGTATAGTTTATATGCAATTCCAGCTCTGGATAATTTTGACGATTTTTTGAAAAATCATCAAATTTTGCCCAAAAAAGTGGAATTTTCAAGTGGCTCCAAAGAGCATTTGGAGAAGACATGAATCGGGGTACCGAAAAACTGGAAGTATCCCAGGACTAGTTCTTTCCAAAAATGTATAGTTTATATGCAATTCCAGCTCTGGATAATTTTGACGAATTTTTGAAAAATCGTAAAATTTTGCCAAAAATAGTGGAATTTTCAAGTGGCTACAAAGAGCATTTGGAGAAGACATGAATCGGGGTACCGAAAAACTGGAAGTAGCCCAGGACTAGTTCTTTCCAAAAATGTATAGTTTATATGCAATTCCAGCTCTGGATAATTTTGACGATTTTTTGAAAAATCATCAAATTTTGCCAAAAATAGTGGAATTTTCAAGTGGCTCCAAAGAGCATTTGGAGAAGACATGAATCGGGGTACCGAAAAACTGGAAGTATCCCAGGACTAGTTCTTTCCAAAAATGTATAGTTTATATGCAATTCCAGCTCTGGATAATTTTGACGATTTTTTGAAAAATCATCAAATTTTGCCAAAAATAGTGGAATTTTCAAGTGGCTCCAAAGAGCATTTGGAGAAGACATGAATCGGGGTACCGAAAAACTGGAAGTATCCAAGGACTAGTTCTTTCCAAAAATGTATAGTTTATATGCAATTCCAGCTCTGGATAATTTTGACGAATTTTTGAAAAATCATCAAATTTTGCCAAAAATAGTGGAATTTTCAAGTGGCTCCAAAGAGCATTTGGAGAAGACATGAATCGGGGTACCGAAAAACTGGAAGTAGCCCAGGACTAGTTCTTTCCAAAAATGTATAGTTTATATGCAATTCCAGCTCTGGATAATTTTGACGATTTTTTGAAAAATCATCAAATTTTGCCCAAAAAAGTGGAATTTTCAAGTGGCTCCAAAGAGCATTTGGAGAAGACATGAATCGGGGTACCGAAAAACTGGAAGTATCCCAGGACTAGTTCTTTCCAAAAATGTATAGTTTATATGCAATTCCAGCTCTGGATAATTTTGACGAATTTTTGAAAAATCGTAAAATTTTGCCAAAAATAGTGGAATTTTCAAGTGGCTACAAAGAGCATTTGGAGAAGACATGAATCGGGGTACCGAAAAACTGGAAGTAGCCCAGGACTAGTTCTTTCCAAAAATGTATAGTTTATATGCAATTCCAGCTCTGGATAATTTTGACGATTTTTTGAAAAATCATCAAATTTTGCCAAAAATAGTGGAATTTTCAAGTGGCTCCAAAGAGCATTTGGAGAAGACATGAATCGGGGTACCGAAAAACTGGAAGTATCCCAGGACTAGTTCTTTCCAAAAATGTATAGTTTATATGCAATTCCAGCTCTGGATAATTTTGACGAATTTTTGAAAAATCATCAAATTTTGCCAAAAATAGTGGAATTTTCAAGTGGCTCCAAAGAGCATTTGGAGAAGACATGAATCGGGGTACCGAAAAACTGGAAGTAGCCCAGGACTAGTTCTTTCCAAAAATGTATAGTTTATATGCAATTCCAGCTCTGGATAATTTTGACGATTTTTTGAAAAATCATCAAATTTTGCCAAAAAAAGTGGAATTTTCAAGTGGCTCCAAAGAGCATTTGGAGAAGACATGAATCGGGGTACCGAAAAACTGGAAGTATCCCAGGATAGTTCTTTCCAAAAATGTATAGTTTATATGCAATTCCAGCTCTGGATAATTTTGACGAATTTTTGAAAAATCGTAAAATTTTGCCAAAAATAGTGGAATTTTCAAGTGGCTACAAAGAGCATTTGGAGAAGACATGAATCGGGGTACCGAAAAACTGGAAGTAGCCCAGGACTAGTTCTTTCCAAAAATGTATAGTTTATATGCAATTCCAGCTCTGGATAATTTTGACGATTTTTTGAAAAATCATCAAATTTTGCCAAAAATAGTGGAATTTTCAAGTGGCTCCAAAGAGCATTTGGAGAAGACATGAATCGGGGTACCGAAAAACTGGAAGTATCCCAGGATAGTTCTTTCCAAAAATGTATAGTTTATATGCAATTCCAGCTCTGGATAATTTTGACGAATTTTTGAAAAATCGTAAAATTTTGCCAAAAATAGTGGAATTTTCAAGTGGCTACAAAGAGCATTTGGAGAAGACATGAATCGGGGTACCGAAAAACTGGAAGTAGCCCAGGACTAGTTCTTTCCAAAAATGTATAGTTTATATGCAATTCCAGCTCTGGATAATTTTGACGATTTTTTGAAAAATCATCAAATTTTGCCAAAAATAGTGGAATTTTCAAGTGGCTCCAAAGAGCATTTGGAGAAGACATGAATCGGGGTACCGAAAAACTGGAAGTATCCCAGGACTAGTTCTTTCCAAAAATGTATAGTTTATATGCAATTCCAGCTCTGGATAATTTTGACCAATTTTTGAAAAATCATCAAATTTTGCCAAAAATAGTGGAATTTTCAAGTGGCTCCAAAGAGCATTTGGAGAAGACATAAATCGGGGTACCGAAAAACTGGAAGTAGCCCAGGACTAGTTCTTTCCAAAAATGTATAGTTTATATGCAATTCCAGCTCTGGATAATTTTGACCAATTTTTGAAAAATCATCAAATTTTGCCAAAAATAGTGGAATTTTCAAGTGGCTCCAAAGAGCATTTAGAGAAGACATGAATCGGGGTACCGAAAAACTGGAAGTAGCCCAGGACTAGTTCTTTCCAAAAATGTATAGTTTATATGCAATTCCAGCTCTGGATAATTTTGACGATTTTTTGAAAAATCATCAAATTTTGCCCAAAAAAGTGGAATTTTCAAGTGGCTCCAAAGAGCATTTGGAGAAGACATGAATCGGGGTACCGAAAAACTGGAAGTATCCCAGGACTAGTTCTTTCCAAAAATGTATAGTTTATATGCAATTCCAGCTCTGGATAATTTTGACGAATTTTTGAAAAATCGTAAAATTTTGCCAAAAATAGTGGAATTTTCAAGTGGCTACAAAGAGCATTTGGAGAAGACATGAATCGGGGTACCGAAAAACTGGAAGTAGCCCAGGACTAGTTCTTTCCAAAAATGTATAGTTTATATGCAATTCCAGCTCTGGATAATTTTGACGATTTTTTGAAAAATCATCAAATTTTGCCAAAAATAGTGGAATTTTCAAGTGGCTCCAAAGAGCATTTGGAGAAGACATGAATCGGGGTACCGAAAAACTGGAAGTAGCCCAGGACTAGTTCTTTCCAAAAATGTATAGTTTATATGCAATTCCAGCTCTGGATAATTTTGACCAATTTTTGAAAAATCATCAAATTTTGCCAAAAATAGTGGAATTTTCAAGTGGCTCCAAAGAGCATTTGGAGAAGACATGAATCGGGGTACCGAAAAACTGGAAGTAGCCCAGGACTAGTTCTTTCCAAAAATGTATAGTTTATATGCAATTCCAGCTCTGGATAATTTTGACGAATTTTTGAAAAATCATCAGATTTTGCCGAAAATTGAGGAATTTTCAGGTCGATCAAGCGGACATTTGGAGAAGGCACGATTCTGGTGACCGAATAAACTGTTTCAACCCTGAATAGTTTTAACGATTTACAAAATTTTTGGAGTTTCAGCAATTCAATGGGCATTTTAAAGGACATATATCTAGTTTGACAGACTAATTAAAAACGTCAAATGTAACACAAAATTCCGAAACATGTGTTATCATTAAAATGGACAACAAGAAATAATTGCAAACTATCCACAGCTGCGCCTTTTTTACATATCAATAAATGATTTGTACCTCTAAATCCTAAACACTTGCGTTGTCATAAAAATTGACATAAATGATCAATAAAAAACCGATCCCTAAATAAAATTACCTGTGAATGGTTGTAGTGGTAGTCTAATGGAGTCGAAAGGACTCTGTTTTGACGTTATTAGTACCTGAGAATACTAAACACCTGCAAAGTTATGTTCTTAAAAAATTTACGGTAATCATAAAAAACCGCGATCCCAACAACAAATTAACACCCACCATTCATAAGTTCCCATAAATGATCAATCCTATTGGCATCGAAGCAATAAAACATGTATAATTTTCATGGAGATTTACAAAAATATTTTGCTACCTCTATCACTCTCATTATTTATTCATAAAAGAAATATATAAATTACCGTCAAGTATTTTCATTATTTAAAAAGAGTTCATTGAGTGAAGTTTGTAAAGTTAATAATAACGAAAATGAAAAACAAAATGGTGAAAGAAATGTTTATTTTTTTAGTGAAAGTGTTTTATTTACATGTAAAAAGTGAATTGTGCATTAACGAAAATATGTTTCAAATATTGAACAAGAGAAGTGGATTTTTTGAAATGTTTTTCATATTTGTTGATAAATTAAAAGACACGAAACATTCAAATTTGGTGAAGAATATTGGTTGTAACATCAGAAATAAAAAGAGAATATGTCAAATTATTAAAACAACGGTGAGTAATTTTTTTATTTATTTAATGAAAATGTGTTAACAATGTACATATGTACAATGTACATACAGTGTCAATCAAAATCAGAGAAACCAATGTTTAAAAAAATAATCAATATTAAATTTTCTCATCATTGTGTTAATAATTTGAATCAAGTATTATCTCTTTTGTGCCCGAAAAAAACTTTTTTAAATAATATTTAAGAAAAAGTTTAATTGTTATAAATAAATAAAAAGTGAAAAATAAACAAAATAAAAAAACATCTAAGATAATAATAAACAAAAAGTTGAAAAGTGCTGCAATAGGAAAAAATACCATTAAAAATGTAAAATAAAACAAAACGATACCAAAATTTTTAAATTATTCTAAAATGTGTAAGTATCATGTTCACGTATCCATAGCATAAGTATTAAAAGAATTGTTATAAGTATTATAAAAAACAGAAATTTTTAAAACCATTTAAAACCATTTGGTTTTATAATTTTCTAACAAATTTAAAATTTTTTACAATCATGTTCATTAGAGTGTCCAGCCTTTTTAAGAATCTCATGTATGAATACCTCTCAATCGATGCTTATTAATGTACTGAACACTAATAAAATAAAAAACGGTCTTGAATTCCTATTCAGCGTTTGATAATCCTAACCTCAGTCAAATTTGTGCAAACAAATTTTAAATTGATTAATGGAAAAATAATTGAAACATTTTTCTTAGAGTATTTTTGGTCCATGTAATGAGTTTTAGAGGGTTTGAGAAACATATTAGTTTTTTTTTATCGAAAAGGGTGTCGTAACATTTAGCTCATAAAGAAAAATATTTAAAATTTTGTTTGGCATTTTAGAATTTATGTGCCCTTATTATTTATTTATTTTCCCGCGATAAGCTTAGAGTTATGGAATTATTTAGTCCCATTTCGGAAAGGTTGCCAAAATTTTTTAGAGATCAAGATTTTAAATCGCTGTTAGGAAAAAAAAAATATTTTTTATTTTGCTCGTATTAGTACTGTAATGCTCATCGTTTGAGAGGTATTACTTGCAAAAAGTGGTCCACAGGACACCATAATACATTTAAATATAAATATGTGTGTAATGATTAAAATTAAGAAAGATCACAAAAAAGGTTTAATTTTTTAAAAGAACCCCAAAACTAAATAATAATTTTAAAATCAAAAATAAAACTCAATAAATTAAAAAAAAAAAAAAATAAATGTAAATGAGTAACTGTATTACGTAAAAAAGAACTTAGTTTATGCTTTCCAGTTTAAATAAACGATTAAATATGTACATATGTATATGAAAATGCACAGTTTGCGAGGCGTTTTTACATTATTAAATTAAAACCCTTATTATAAATATCTGTTTAGCAAGGATCCCGCTGATGTCCATCTTATGACCAGATCGTTTTAGTTAACATTTTACAAATACACAATACTTGGGATCCTGTTCAAGTTCAATACATATGAAAATATGTATGCAAGTGATAACATGTAATACTTTTTTATTAATATAAATATTTTTAATTCATAGGAATCTCAAAATACTCGTGTAGAACACGTATTGAGAGCCTTTGAAGAATGGTGTGTTAAACAAGGACATTTATCCATGTTTAGTAATGTAATAAATATTCTTGAACGAGATTCCGTACCAATACCAACTCACCAAATTGCAGAATGTCACTCCCAGAATGCAGATGATGGTGACAATATTTCATTGCCTGAAACTATTATATTATCAAATAACAATTTGCCTCCAACTGAATTCTACCAGAATGACATTATTGATTTAAATCCTGCAGAAAATATTATAATTCACGAATACAAATTGCCACCTATCGAATTAAAGCAACATCACATCGCTAACATAGATCCAGATGAAAATATGCTTCAACATAATAATTTGCATTTATTAGAAATAAATGAGCATGAGGTTGTTTCTAACTTCGAACATTTAACAACAAAACTTTCCACCGAAAAGTTTATAGAAACTGTTTTTGAAAATGTTGATATTGATGATAATCAACAAAGTCACCCGATAACAAGACAACCAGTTCATATAAGGAGCAATGAAACAACACTATCATTAAACAGAGATATGATAAAAGCAACCTTTGGGAGCAACATCAACATAGAAGGAATACCAAATATTCTATTTGAAAACAACAATAACACCGATATTTTGAGTTCTACAATGATTTCTGATATTGAAGTAACAGGAGATAGCCACACAATTGCGGAATACAACATAATACGAGCTAAGATTGCAGCTCCCAAGGATCCTACACACAAAGTTATTCTAGTCAACAAAACAGCTGATACGAGAAGTGCGAAAAAATCTTTGAACAAATACATATACAACGCTGGCGTTTTCACAATAAAAATTCAACAACAAATGTTTCTGGAGGAATACTTTTCAAATTTAGAAGATTTAAAGGTAAAGAAAGACTTTACTAAATTTATGGAAGACCTGGTGAGAGAAAATTACAAAAAAATCAATAATGTATGCCCCATCAATTATACAAGCCATGGATTTACCAAGAACGGATTAACACTTCGACTTTATGGAAAATGTATACACGCAGACAAAATTTGTCGTAGATACAAATTCGTAATCAAACTTAAAGGATCTCCAATTATGGTGAAATGTTTTACTAACAAAGAAGTCATCAAGCATCCAAAAAGAAACAAAAAAATTCAACAGGTCCGTGCGGTTCGAAGAGACATTGCAAAGGAGCAAATGAAACATGACTTTGCTGCTAATTACCGGAACAAAAAACTTATTAAAATGTCAAAGTCTCTTCAGATTGTTGGAAACATGGGCGATGTCATTTCAGATGATGTAACCCGGAGAATACGATCGGAGCATTTAAGAAGATTTGCAAGAGATAATGACCCATTAATCGACATCATTCTAATGCAAAGAGATAAAAAATGGTCATCTTTTATACAGAAAATTGCATGTCCTCAGGAAATATATCTCTATTCAAAGGATCAACTTATGCTGACGCAGTTAAATAAACGTTCTTTTTTGAAGTCTAGCAGGAATACCATCTTTATTGATGCTACCGGATCAATTATTTCCAAATTTGATAAGAATTCAAAAAGGGTCTTCTTGTACAGCATAATATTACATATAAAAGACTCCAGTAAAAAAGGCATACTAATTCCAGTCGCAGAATCCCTTACCTGCAGGCACTATGAGGATGACATCAAAAGATTTTTTAATGAACTTAAAGTATATTGCCACAAAAATAATATATTGTGGCCGATAACTAAAAGAATAGTAATTGACTGGAGCTGGGCGCTGATAAATTCAACTGTAGAAGGCTTTAATGATGGCATTGGATCAACAACAGCATATTTAACAAAATGCTACATACTTCTCAACAAAAAACTTCAAAAACTAAACTTTGTTATTATTCAAATATGCTGTTGTCACTTCATAAAGATAATTGCGAAAGATGCGAAGATACACGGAAAGACCGATAGTCAAATAAACTTTTACAAGTTTCTTCTTATTAAAGCCATCAATATATCGAATATTGATCAAATTTGGATATGGTTTGAGTCGGTTTCAATAATTTTGATGAGTACCACTAAGAATACTTACTACAAGTCAGCAGTTAAAAGTATCCGAACTTTACATAATCATGATTTTATGGACGAAGAATTGGAACAATTAGAGGTGGATGAACTGGAAGAATTGGAGATCGAAGAAACTTTTAATTCCAAAGACCATTCATCAAAGTACGCTAAGAGTCCTTTTTATCAGAAGGCATTGCAAATTTTCTTAAAAGTAAAAAAGAAAATTGATAATAATAAGGACAAAGGAGAATCGAATGAGTACAGCAATGAAAAGTTGATGAAGCTTGTGTTAACCCGGTATGCATCATATGTTCCATTGTGGACTAACATAATGGGAACTTTTGTTGATAGATTCAATACAAGGATTTCCAATAGTCCAGCCGAAGGATATTTTTCAATTGTCAAAAATATTTTAATGAAAGGACAGCGCAACATCAGAGCATCAGAATATATTCGAACCTCGATTGATTACATTCATGCCAAAATAAACGATGTCAAATCTAAGGAGATTTCATCAGCTGAACCCAAATTGAAAAAGAATAAGACCGAGCTTATTCAAGAAACCTGGAAAAAGACTCCAAACAAAGTCAAGGCAAAAATAAACACAACCATGCTCCATGGAGAAAATATCATGCATCGATTTACACTGGATAACACACCCGACGAACCTAAATTAAAAAGGAGTAAAACTGAGAAAATTAAGGATATATGCGAAAAAAGTCCAAAAAAAGTTAGGGGAAAACTATGCTCAATAATGGGCCAAGAAGAAAATATAACGCAAAGCTTTACACGCAATATAAATTACTACAGCTCTGAAGGCTTTTCTCGAAAACTAAGAGAAATAAAAATTGTTGTTGGAGACTACAAACATATTTTTGCATCTATTTATAAATCTCCAAGGCCGTTTCAAGTCAATTCAATCTTGTTGCACGAATTTGAATCTTTAAATCCAGGCCGGCAGCTGTTCAACAATGTTGTTGACATATATATTCATATATTATTATATGAATTAAATATGACAAATGCTGAAGTTTGCACTTGCGAAGAAGGAGAAGCTGTGTTTTTCAAAGATTTCGAGGACAATTATGAACATTTATTTGATGTAGCAAATAAGAAATTTATTATAATACCAATATTGCACAAAAATCATTTTACATTTTTGTTTGCGAATTGTTACAACAAATGTGTAGACTACATTGACCCTTTGGGGAGGACTAAAGGTGTAAAAGAAGTCGTTGTCGGCAAATTTTTTGCAAAACTTACAAAGTTGGGCTTTCCAATTGAAGAGTGGAAAAGCGATGAAATACCGCATACATTGCAGAAAGATACATACAACTGTGGAGTATACTGTTGCCAGTTTATTGAAGCGCTACTAAAAAATATTCCATTGACGGATATAATAAACTCGGATACATATCGAGGAGCTATGAAAGATAAATTGTTGACATTTTCAAAAGATATGTCTAACAACTGTCTACATTGCGAGGGCGATTTACCTGCGGAAATGAATAAACTCAAATGTAAAAATTGTCAGCGACCTGTTGATATTGAGTGCCTAAACCGCTACTACAACATAGAGGATCCCACTAATATTTTCCGATGTCATTTATGCTTAAGGATTAAATAAGTATAATTTTAAATATGAATTAATAACCCTTTTTAAATCTAACAATTAATAAAAATAATATAAGATATTTATTTTAAACTAATTTTAAATTCCTGTGTAAAATATTTTTTTATTAAGTAAATATTTTTTATATAATATGTAAAAAAAAATAGTAAATAAAGAATAAAATTAATTTATTAAAAACTTAACATTACTTTTATAAATATTTATTAATACACAAAAAGTTAACAATAAGACTGTTTGTTATATTTATAAACTAGCTAAAACCCGGCGTGCTTTTGCCCCTCCTGTCGATAAAAAATAAAAAATATTCAAAATATATTGAAATAAATTTTTTGTTTAGGAAAATTTTATTAATATTTGTTTGTCACTATCCAAAACCATAAAGTAATAAGACAAAGAAAGTTTGATATTTAAAGTATTTTATTGATTAATAGCTATACCCAGTGCTTTGCTACCCTAAATTCAAATGTATATTAAAAAAACACTACGATTTTAAAGATTCTAACTATAATAGTTTTCTAGATGTACATATTTTACATGAAAAACTTTGACATTTTTACATGTCAAAGTTTTCCTTGAAAATTACAATATTTATTGTGAAAGTTTGTCTCTTTAATAAAATCGTTAAAATTATACAGGAAAAACAGGTCATTCGATCGCCCGATTCATGTCTTCTCCAAATGCTCTTTGGAGCCACTTGAAAATTCCACTATTTTTGGCAAAATTTGATGATTTTTCAAAAAATCGTCAAAATTATCCAGAGCTGGAATTGCATATAAACTATACATTTTTGGAAAGAACTAGTCCTGGGCTACTTCCAGTTTTTCGGTACCCCGATTCATGTCTTCTCCAAATGCTCTTTGTAGCCACTTGAAAATTCCCCTTTTTTTGGCAAAATTTGATGATTTTTCAAAAATTCGTCAAAATTATCCAGAGCTGGAATTGCATATAAACTATACATTTTTGGAAAGAACTAGTCCTGGGCTACTTCCAGTTTTTCGGTACCCCGATTCATGTCTTCTCTAAATGCTCTTTGGAGCCACTTGAAAATTCCACTATTTTTGGCAAAATTTGATGATTTTTCAAAAATTGGTCAAAATTATCCAGAGCTGGAATTGCATATAAACTATACATTTTTGGAAAGAACTAGTCCTGGGCTACTTCCAGTTTTTCGGTACCCCGATTCATGTCTTCTCCAAATGCTCTTTGGAGCCACTTGAAAATTCCACTATTTTTGGCAAAATTTGATGATTTTTCAAAAAATCGTCAAAATTATCCAGAGCTGGAATTGCATATAAACTATACATTTTTGGAAAGAACTAGTCCTGGGCTACTTCCAGTTTTTCGGTACCCCGATTCATGTCTTCTCCAAATGCTCTTTGTAGCCACTTGAAAATTCCACTATTTTTGGCAAAATTTTACGATTTTTCAAAAATTCGTCAAAATTATCCAGAGCTGGAATTGCATATAAACTATACATTTTTGGAAAGAACTAGTCCTGGGATACTTCCAGTTTTTCGGTACCCCGATTCATGTCTTCTCCAAATGCTCTTTGGAGCCACTTGAAAATTCCACTATTTTTGGCAAAATTTGATGATTTTTCAAAAATTGGTCAAAATTATCCAGAGCTGGAATTGCATATAAACTATACATTTTTGGAAAGAACTAGTCCTGGGATACTTCCAGTTTTTCGGTACCCCGATTCATGTCTTCTCCAAATGCTCTTTGGAGCCACTTGAAAATTCCACTATTTTTGGCAAAATTTGATGATTTTTCAAAAAATCGTCAAAATTATCCAGAGCTGGAATTGCATATAAACTATACATTTTTGGAAAGAACTAGTCCTGGGCTACTTCCAGTTTTTCGGTACCCCGATTCATGTCTTCTCCAAATGCTCTTTGTAGCCACTTGAAAATTCCACTATTTTTGGCAAAATTTTACGATTTTTCAAAAATTCGTCAAAATTATCCAGAGCTGGAATTGCATATAAACTATACATTTTTGGAAAGAACTATCCTGGGATACTTCCAGTTTTTCGGTACCCCGATTCATGTCTTCTCCAAATGCTCTTTGGAGCCACTTGAAAATTCCACTATTTTTGGCAAAATTTGATGATTTTTCAAAAAATCGTCAAAATTATCCAGAGCTGGAATTGCATATAAACTATACATTTTTGGAAAGAACTAGTCCTGGGCTACTTCCAGTTTTTCGGTACCCCGATTCATGTCTTCTCCAAATGCTCTTTGTAGCCACTTGAAAATTCCACTATTTTTGGCAAAATTTTACGATTTTTCAAAAATTCGTCAAAATTATCCAGAGCTGGAATTGCATATAAACTATACATTTTTGGAAAGAACTATCCTGGGATACTTCCAGTTTTTCGGTACCCCGATTCATGTCTTCTCCAAATGCTCTTTGGAGCCACTTGAAAATTCCACTTTTTTTGGCAAAATTTGATGATTTTTCAAAAAATCGTCAAAATTATCCAGAGCTGGAATTGCATATAAACTATACATTTTTGGAAAGAACTAGTCCTGGGCTACTTCCAGTTTTTCGGTACCCCGATTCATGTCTTCTCCAAATGCTCTTTGGAGCCACTTGAAAATTCCACTATTTTTGGCAAAATTTGATGATTTTTCAAAAATTCGTCAAAATTATCCAGAGCTGGAATTGCATATAAACTATACATTTTTGGAAAGAACTAGTCCTGGGATACTTCCAGTTTTTCGGTACCCCGATTCATGTCTTCTCCAAATGCTCTTTGGAGCCACTTGAAAATTCCACTATTTTTGGCAAAATTTGATGATTTTTCAAAAAATCGTCAAAATTATCCAGAGCTGGAATTGCATATAAACTATACATTTTTGGAAAGAACTAGTCCTGGGCTACTTCCAGTTTTTCGGTACCCCGATTCATGTCTTCTCCAAATGCTCTTTGTAGCCACTTGAAAATTCCACTATTTTTGGCAAAATTTTACGATTTTTCAAAAATTCGTCAAAATTATCCAGAGCTGGAATTGCATATAAACTATACATTTTTGGAAAGAACTAGTCCTGGGATACTTCCAGTTTTTCGGTACCCCGATTCATGTCTTCTCCAAATGCTCTTTGGAGCCACTTGAAAATTCCACTTTTTTGGGCAAAATTTGATGATTTTTCAAAAAATCGTCAAAATTATCCAGAGCTGGAATTGCATATAAACTATACATTTTTGGAAAGAACTAGTCCTGGGCTACTTCCAGTTTTTCGGTACCCCGATTCATGTCTTCTCCAAATGCTCTTTGTAGCCACTTGAAAATTCCACTATTTTTGGCAAAATTTGATGATTTTTCAAAAATTCGTCAAAATTATCCAGAGCTGGAATTGCATATAAACTATACATTTTTGGAAAGAACTAGTCCTGGGCTACTTCCAGTTTTTCGGTACCCCGATTCATGTCTTCTCTAAATGCTCTTTGGAGCCACTTGAAAATTCCACTATTTTTGGCAAAATTTGATGATTTTTCAAAAATTGGTCAAAATTATCCAGAGCTGGAATTGCATATAAACTATACATTTTTGGAAAGAACTAGTCCTGGGCTACTTCCAGTTTTTCGGTACCCCGATTCATGTCTTCTCCAAATGCTCTTTGGAGCCACTTGAAAATTCCACTATTTTTGGCAAAATTTGATGATTTTTCAAAAAATCGTCAAAATTATCCAGAGCTGGAATTGCATATAAACTATACATTTTTGGAAAGAACTAGTCCTGGGCTACTTCCAGTTTTTCGGTACCCCGATTCATGTCTTCTCCAAATGCTCTTTGTAGCCACTTGAAAATTCCACTATTTTTGGCAAAATTTTACGATTTTTCAAAAATTCGTCAAAATTATCCAGAGCTGGAATTGCATATAAACTATACATTTTTGGAAAGAACTAGTCCTGGGATACTTCCAGTTTTTCGGTACCCCGATTCATGTCTTCTCCAAATGCTCTTTGGAGCCACTTGAAAATTCCACTATTTTTGGCAAAATTTGATGATTTTTCAAAAATTGGTCAAAATTATCCAGAGCTGGAATTGCATATAAACTATACATTTTTGGAAAGAACTAGTCCTGGGCTACTTCCAGTTTTTCGGTACCCCGATTCATGTCTTCTCCAAATGCTCTTTGGAGCCACTTGAAA
This sequence comes from Lucilia sericata, assembly GCF_015586225.1. Lineage (NCBI taxonomy): Eukaryota > Metazoa > Arthropoda > Insecta > Diptera > Calliphoridae > Lucilia > Lucilia sericata. The sequence continues at coordinate 121,325 of NW_023994480.1, forward strand.
ATTCCACTATTTTTGGCAAAATTTGATGATTTTTCAAAAATTCGTCAAAATTATCCAGAGCTGGAATTGCATATAAACTATACATTTTTGGAAAGAACTAGTCCTGGGATACTTCCAGTTTTTCGGTACCCCGATTCATGTCTTCTCCAAATGCTCTTTGGAGCCACTTGAAAATTCCACTATTTTTGGCAAAATTTGATGATTTTTCAAAAAATCGTCAAAATTATCCAGAGCTGGAATTGCATATAAACTATACATTTTTGGAAAGAACTAGTCCTGGGCTACTTCCAGTTTTTCGGTACCCCGATTCATGTCTTCTCCAAATGCTCTTTGTAGCCACTTGAAAATTCCACTATTTTTGGCAAAATTTTACGATTTTTCAAAAATTCGTCAAAATTATCCAGAGCTGGAATTGCATATAAACTATACATTTTTGGAAAGAACTAGTCCTGGGATACTTCCAGTTTTTCGGTACCCCGATTCATGTCTTCTCCAAATGCTCTTTGGAGCCACTTGAAAATTCCACTTTTTTGGGCAAAATTTGATGATTTTTCAAAAAATCGTCAAAATTATCCAGAGCTGGAATTGCATATAAACTATACATTTTTGGAAAGAACTAGTCCTGGGCTACTTCCAGTTTTTCGGTACCCCGATTCATGTCTTCTCCAAATGCTCTTTGGAGCCACTTGAAAATTCCACTATTTTTGGCAAAATTTGATGATTTTTCAAAAATTCGTCAAAATTATCCAGAGCTGGAATTGCATATAAACTATACATTTTTGGAAAGAACTAGTCCTTGGATACTTCCAGTTTTTCGGTACCCCGATTCATGTCTTCTCCAAATGCTCTTTGGAGCCACTTGAAAATTCCACTATTTTTGGCAAAATTTGATGATTTTTCAAAAAATCGTCAAAATTATCCAGAGCTGGAATTGCATATAAACTATACATTTTTGGAAAGAACTAGTCCTGGGATACTTCCAGTTTTTCGGTACCCCGATTCATGTCTTCTCCAAATGCTCTTTGGAGCCACTTGAAAATTCCACTATTTTTGGCAAAATTTGATGATTTCTCAAAAAATTTTTCAAAATTATCCAGAGCTGGAATTGCATACTAACTATATGTTTTTGGAAAGAACTAGTCCTGCGCTACTTCCACTCTGCCGGTACCCCGATTCATGTCTTCTCCAAGTGTCTGTTTTTTGCATTTGAAAATTCTATATTTTACTACCATATTTGACGAGTATAAAATTATTTTAACTAATTTTTATTTTATATATTAATTTTTTGAATGTATTTTAATATAATTTTACTTTATTTCTTAAAAAACATTTTATTTGGTGCTCGTTTTATTAAAAAATAAATTTTAATTCATTTGAAAACGAATTTTATAGTATGTGGAACGTATTTGACATATGTGGTGTGGGACGTATCTGGCCGACGAATTTAACTTCACACCCTTTATTTGGTTTATATAAAGTATACGCACGGTGGTCTCTCAATTAATAGTTTTTTCTATCTACAAACAAATAATTACATTACATCAGAGTTAGTAAATATAAACATATGTAATTACAATTACATTAAAATCCACAGTGGGTTTCATAAAAAAACTTTGTTTTTTTTCATAACATTCGGATTTTAATTTCCTGGCCGTAAATCCTAAGATTTTCCAATCAGTGTTCTTGAGGGATGTTATATACAGAATAATATCAGGATATTTGGATCTACTTTCGGCCATAGCCTAACAATGGCAAAGAAAGTGCTCCAGAGTTACACTGTCCGCTCTACATTCGGCAGAATCCGCACGTCCAATTTAGTATAGCTGTGCTCGTAATCCTGTATGTCCACTAAGAATACGTAATATCATACTACCTTAGACTTGATCATTTTGAGGAGGCTTCTCGTCCTGCTCTCGTGGTTCAACCCACCGTTTTTATATAAAAAAGTAAATAATTTTAAAATTCAAAAGCAGAAACATATTTCGATATCAATCGAAATCTCAATTTACATTATGAGTTCACTATTGGTACATGAAACGAATGGTACACAATTGAACGAAATTTTTTTTCTAATTGAGCAACAATTCAGGGACAGGGACACTCCTCTCAGAGTGTCCCTGTAAGATTTTTATTTAGACCAATATATAGTTTCGTAGTTTTGAATTTTGCTCTATTACACTTAAACCTTTGAGTCGATTTGAGGGGTATTATAATTGACTCTACAACGGTCAAAAACTAAGAATAGGGCAAATTTAGACGAGATACTAAAGACGAAACTATAGAAAATACCACAGTCTAAATAATATATAAGACTTCTAACGCAATTGCAACCAAACATAGAGACTAACCTAAGTATTAGGCTACAGACGAAAATGCATAGAAAAGGCAAAATACAAGACAAGAAGCTAATTTCCTTTTTTAGTTATTTGATAAAAGCTCTACTAAAAGTTCTACAACTATTCGAAAATATAAGTTAATTATTTTAGCCCAAAAATATTAACAAAAATCAAATTTCACACAAGTATAAGGGAGTACATTAATCATATTCTTAATGTCTCTAGTAAATATTAAGAGTTCTCTTAATTCGTTTTATGTTTTCTTGATCTCTAACTAAACATAACATAACAGTGCGTATACTTAATATTAAACTATTTACATGTAAAAAATATTTATCATACGCCCAGGTACCAATGAAATTATAACATAGTTTTTTCCTTAGAATACATGAACTCTAATTGATTTTTTATAAACTAAAAACACATCAATTTAAACGTGAACAATTAGTTATAATTTTATTACATTATTAACAACATTTTACCAATCAAATTATCTTAAAAAATATTGTTATAAAGTAAAAAAATTTTAACTTGAAAATTGTTTTTTTTTTATTAAATATTACTATATATTTTTTTGTTTTTCTGCTGCTGTTGAGGTTGTTTTATATTTTAATCTCTACATACAATTGAATTACAACGGAATTTTTGTTGTTGTTATATTTTTTGTTCATATTCATAGTTGTTTTTATTTACACTCACTTAAGCACCACTCTCGACGAGTAGTGTTATTTATGTATGTTGTTGCTGTAAGTAAGTTAACATGTATGTTATTGTTGTTACTATTGCTGTTGCTATTATGTTGTGTGTAGTAAATAAAAAGCCCATACATCAATATCATTCATGTCAGCTGTCAATCGCTATAAATGGCAAAATTAAGTAATAAGTGTATGAAATGAAAATAACAACGCCAACAACAGCATTGATAATAAAATAAAAACAAAATAAGGAAAAAACATTTTGTGTTGTAAAAGTAATGTTTTATAAAATGTATGAAAAATTATAAATGACTGATTGATATTGTATGTTGTGTTCTATATATGTATATTGTTTATTTTGTAATGCCGTTTTTAGTTACTGTCATTTTAGTATTAACACAAAAACATTACTGTATCTGGGGCCATGTGTGTGTAAACTGTCATTGAAGAAATTAATAAAATGTTAACTTTTTTTCAAGACATTTTTGTCTTGGTGAAAAGATAATGTCATAGTTATTTACATATATCACATGTGAGTGTTTACCCTGTAGCATTATAAAAGGTTTATTATAAGTAAAAATATTCAACATTTTAATGATTTTAATCGATTATTTCGTTTGCCTTTGATCCGCTTCCGGTTCAAAGTATATTCAATGTTTTTATGTTTATGAGAGCTTTTTCTTATAAATCTTTTCTTTCTTCTTTTTTTATTCTTTCTTTAGTATAATTTTTAAACTGCTTAAGGGAGAAATTTTAATTAAACGGAACAGATTTAAAAATATTTACTTAATTTATTACTGAATAACGTCAAATGTTTCTGAATGATTATTTCTACAATAATTTCCTTATTTTACAACTTTAAAATAAATTATTAAAAAATTTCTTTATTAGAAAATTTAAATAACAATTTTCTCTTCCCACAATGATTTACACTAAAAGCATGGTGTTATAAACCATTTTACACAGTTTTTAAAATAGTTAATTTAACAAACTTTTTTTATCACATTTTATAGTAAAATAAGTTGGCACCAAAAACCAAAAATAATTATTTGATTGTATACGCCCAATCGGTAAATATTTTTAAATTAAATCTGCTGAATCAATAATGAAAATCGCCGCAGATTTGTCTACGTATTTATCTATTCTATGCGTATGTGCTGATGTGTGTAACACCCAAAAATATTGGTCCCACTTTCGATTCGATTACACTATGTCCGTGTGTCTGTGTGTCCATATAATTCTTGTGTAACTTACTTACTTACTTACTTACTTACTTACTTACTTACTTACTTACTTACTTACTTACTTACTTACTTACTTACTTACTTACTTACTTACTTACTTACTTACTTACTTACTTACTTACTTACTTACTTACTTACTTACTTACTTACTTACTTACTTACTTACTTACTTACTTACTTACTTACTTACTTACTTACTTACTTACTTACTTACTTACTTACTTACTTACTTACTTACTTACTTACTTACTTACTTACTTACTTACTTACTTACTTACTTACTTACTTACTTACTTACTTACTTACTTACTTACTTACTTACTTACTTACTTACTTACTTACTTACTTACTTACTTACTTACTTACTTACTTACTTACTTACTTACTTACTTACTTACTTACTTACTTACTTACTTACTTACTTACTTACTTACTTACTTACTTACTTACTTACTTACTTACTTACTTACTTACTTACTTACTTACTTACTTACTTACTTACTTACTTACTTACTTACTTACTTACTTACTTACTTACTTACTTACTTACTTACTTACTTACTTACTTACTTACTTACTTACTTACTTACTTACTTACTTACTTACTTACTTACTTACTTACTTACTTACTTACTTACTTACTTACTTACTTAACTTACTTACTTACTTACTTACTTACTTACTTACTTACTACTTACTTACTTACTTACTTACTTACTTACTTACTTACTTACTTACTTACTTACTTACTTACTTACTTACTTACTTACTTACTTACTTACTTACTTACTTACTTACTTACTTACTTACTTACTTACTTACTTACTTACTTACTTACTTACTTACTACTTACTTACTTACTTACTACTTACTTACTTACTTACTTACTTACTTACTTACTTACTTACTTACTTACTTACTTACTTACTTACTTACTTACTTACTTACTTACTTACTTACTTACTTACTTACTTACTTACTTACTTACTTACTTACTTACTTACTTACTTACTTACTTACTTACTTACTTACTTACTTACTTACTTACTTACTTACTTACTTACTTACTTACTTACTTACTTACTTACTTACTTACTTAACTTACTTACGTACTTACTTACTACTTACTTACTTACTTACTTACTTACTTACTTACTTACTTACTTACTTACTTACTTACTTACTTACTTACTTACTTACTTACTTACTTACTTACTTCTTACTTACTTACTTACTTACTTTACTTACTTACTTACTTACTTACTTACTTACTTACTTACTTACTTACTTACATACTTAGTACCATCCTAATATTTAACATAAAATATTACCATGATAGAAATAAATACTAAAATACCTGTTATTCTTTTATTTTCGAATAAGTAAAAGAAAGGTGGAAAGAATATATAAGATAAAAATCCAGCTATTAGATACTTTTCCTTTAACAATAATTCAATTTAAATGATTTATTAAACAGAGAACTGCTAACATGCATCATCAAGCCAACGAGCAAATGAAGGTTGTGAATGCTGTTCTCTGTGTTGTGTTGCTCATGCAATGAAATATACGAAAAATATTACCAATGAAAGAATAAATGAAATAAAGAAACGAGTAAATCAACATTATCATCATCAGCAAAAAATGAAAAAGGAACAGAAATAGAGCAGCACCAAACAACGCCATCGTCATCATCATTACGATGATGAAAATCATTAACATTGTGGGTTTAAATACTCACAGACACATACACACATACAAATTATTACGATGATGTTGATGAATATGAGAGTGGCAATAAGTAAGCAAGCGGCAAAAGAGCCAACTGGAGTCAAAAATTACCTCGAACAGACAGACAGATATACAAACAGATATGTACAGGTACTACACAGACATTGAGACTGACAGGGTGTTGATAGCCCAACAACAATAACGTGCCAAACAAATTTTACAATTTTTCAGGTGCCACAGGACGCACTTAGGACAAAAGGAAATTGCAATTTTATCAAGTGTATACAACACAGAGGGTTCAGAGTCTTCAGTACATTGACGTGTCTGAAATACTTATAGGAGTGGGTGAGGTAGAGGTGGAGAAACGTGTTTAGTAGAACTGTTTTTGCAACATTGTGAAGTGTAACATTATGGCAGTATTATTAACCGAACACCTAAAGCAAAAATAAAACAAAAAAAAAAAAGAAATACTACAGCAACAATACTGCAACACACAATCAAAAATACTGTTCATACCGAATATCACGCACTTCCACATTGTATTGTTGTGTGTGTATGTGACTCCGGTATTTCTGTAAGGGATAAAAACAATGTGTTTTTATTGTGTTGGTGATATTGCTTTTCCGTTTTTTGTCCCTTGCTTTTTTTTTTTGTTTAATTTTTCTGTTACCAAGCTTGTATTGTTTTGTTGCAAACGTTGTTCTGTTGGCAAATACTGGCCCTAGAGATTATTTTTGCCATAATGCAGAATATTAACCATTACCACAGCTCTACAACCATACAGCCACACTTCTATTGCCATTGTCATTGCTATGTTGGCTGTATTGTTTTGTTTGAAACTGGCAAAGAGGAAAATTGCTAAAGATGTTACATAATCAGCATCTAATAAAGTGCAATTCCCATTACATCAAGTATTTTATGTTTAAGAGTGCCCTTTATATTGCCAGTACTACGGTCAAGTCAAATGTCATCATTTTAGCATTGTTTGTAAAATATTAAAAAAGAGATTGCTGTCGGAACCCATTAATCACTGGAAATTAAAAGTATTTGGTTTTTTTTATTTTTCATTTCCTATCTTTTGTGCTATTATTTATAGCGTGTTGGTTTTTGGTAAATCAAATAAATTTGTAAGACAGTGAAACCTCCAAATAATGTCATAAGTCAAATGAGGTTAAAAAGTAGTATTTAATGACTTTATTTATTTATTGATCACGGACAGTCTATAGTCTAGTCTATAGTCTAGTCTATAGTCTAGTCTATAGTCTAGTCTATAGTCTAGTCTATAGTCTAGTCTATAGTCTAGTCTATAGTCTAGTCTATAGTCTAGTCTATAGTCTAGTCTATAGTCTAGTCTATAGTCTAGTCTATAGTCTAGTCTATAGTCTAGTCTATAGTCTAGTCTATAGTCTAGTCTATAGTCTAGTCTATAGTCTAGTCTATAGTCTAGTCTATAGTCTAGTCTATAGTCTAGTCTTAGTCTAGTCTATAGTCTAGTCTATAGTCCAGTCTATAGTCTAGTCTATAGTCTAGTCTATAGTCTAGTCTATAGTCAGTCTATCTCTAGTCTAGTCCTAGTCTATAGTCTAGTCTATAGTCTAGTCTATAGTCTAGTCTATAGTCTAGTCTATAGTCTAGTCTATAGTCTAGTCTATAGTCCTGTCTATAGTCTAGTCTATAGTCTAGTCTATAGTCTAGTCTATAGTCTAGTCTATAGTCTAGTCTATAGTCTAGTCTATAGTCTAGTCTATAGTCTAGTCTATAGTCTAGTCTATAGTCTAGTCTATAGTCTAGTCTATAGTCTAGTCTATAGTCTAGTCTATAGTCTAGTCTATAGTCTAGTCTATAGTCTAGTCTATAGTCTAGTCTATAGTCTAGTCTATAGTCTAGTCTATAGTCTAGTCTATAGTCTAGTCTATAGTCTAGTCTATAGTCTAGTCTATAGTCTAGTCTATAGTCTAGTCTATAGTCTAGTCTATAGTCTAGTCTATAGTCTAGTCTATAGTCTAGTCTATAGTCTAGTCTATAGTCTAGTCTATAGTCTAGTCTATAGTCTAGTCTATAGTCTAGTCTATAGTCTAGTCTATAGTCTAGTCTATAGTCTAGTCTATAGTCTAGTCTATAGTCTAGTCTATAGTCTAGTCTATAGTCTAGTCTATAGTCTAGTCTATAGTCTAGTCTATAGTCTAGTCTATAGTCTAGTCTATAGTCTAGTCTATAGTCTAGTCTATAGTCTAGTCTATAGTCTAGTCTATAGTCTAGTCTATAGTCTAGTCTATAGTCTAGTCTATAGTCTAGTCTATAGTCTAGTCTATAGTCTAGTCTATAGTCTAGTCTATAGTCTAGTCTATAGTCTAGTCTATAGTCTAGTCTATAGTCTAGTCTATAGTCTAGTCTATAGTCTAGTCTATAGTCTAGTCTATAGTCTAGTCTATAGTCTAGTCTAGTCTATAGTCTAGTCTATAGTCTAGTCTATAGTCTAGTCTGTAGTCTAGTCTATAGTCTAGTCTATAGTCTAGTCTATAGTCTAGTCTATAGTCTAGTCTATAGTCTAGTCTATAGTCTAGTCTATAGTCTAGTCTATAGTCTAGTCAATAGTCTAGTCTATAGTCTAGTCTATAGTCTAGTCTATAGTCTAGTCTATAGTCTAGTCTATAGTCTAGTCTATAGTCTAGTCTATAGTCTAGTCTATAGTCTAGTCTATAGTCTAGTCTATAGTCTAGTCTATAGTCTAGTCTATAGTCTAGTCTATAGTCTAGTCTATAGTCTAGTCTATAGTCTAGTCTATAGTCTAGTCTATAGTCTAGTCTATAGTCTAGTCTATAGTCTAGGCTATAGTCTAGTCTATAGTCTAGTCTGTAGTCTAGTCTATAGTCTAGTCTGTAGTCTAGTCTATAGTCTAGTCTATAGTTCAGTCTATAGTCTAGCCTATAGTCTAGACAGGTATCGACAAAGAGTGAGAACAAGAAATGTAATAGGATAGGTCTCTGTCGATTCCATGCTTAACTTGTTCTTCAAAATATGTTTAAAATTCGAAAAGATTCGATCAAATGTTTACACCGTCCTTGTACTCAAAACAAGTAATCTCTACTCTAAAAATTTAACATTTTCTTAAGAAAATCTCATTTATAATTTGTTTTAAACAGCAATTTAACTTCTACAAAATTTCGCTCAGCTTCATGCTCTCTGTGGCTGCAACAGCAGTGGTTGCTGAAATCTTTAATTTCGTTTAAATAAATTTATTTATTTAAATGCTTAAGAAATTTTCACACTCAAGTTGATTTCCTTATTAAAAACTCTAAACGGCTGGTGTAGAAATGCAAAAAAAAAAAAAAAAACAAATAAAACAGAAAATACAAAACTAAACGGAAATTATTTCAACTGAACGCTAACAGGTGTGCAATTTTCCACACTCCCACACCTTTTCAGATAAGGCAACCATAAACCAAAATAACTGCTATTTTCGTACTGCACAAGGAATGTTTTTTAACCTAACAACTCCAACAACAGCAGCAGCAAAAGGTACATTGAGCATAATGTTAGAGGAACTTAGTATCTAGCAGGCGAGCGGCACGAAAGCAAGAGCTTTTTCATTCAGTCACTAAAGTAAAATGGCACGAATCATATTCAACCCAGTTTTTTATCTATTTAGCACGTACATACATACATATGTATGTAGGTTTTTACTTTTGGAGATTTTTTTATATCAAAATTCTATGCACTATTATGAAATATGGAAAATTTAAAGGTGTTAGTTCATAGCATTTAAAAGATCATGATCAAATTATTAATAAAGTATATTTTTAATCATATAATATGATTTATGTTCATATGAAAGCTTTAATACAAATATTTTGAAATCAACAAGTGTTTTTTGAATGGGGTCCCCATATTGAAAGTGATTTTGGTAACAAAATTATTTCGATTTAAATTTTAGCTTTCGATTTGTTTTTTTATAAAAAGCTGCTTAACTGAAATATTTAAATTATTCCTTTAACGACCTGCCTAGGTACCTGCATCTATGAATTTGTTCATTTATCTTAACATAAAAGAAAACCCAGTTATTCACATATAAACATTCATATCAACACAATCAAACTTTCATACATACATATTTACTTATACATATAAATGTATGTATAAATATATGAAATAAGAGCAACATTAAAAAACTAAACCATATGCCAAAGTACTTCAAATATTATATTTATATAAAAATATTATAAAGGTTCACATGTTGTTCCCGTACAATTCATGTACTCCACGTTCACATATATAGATTTAAGCATTCAGACATCTAGTGAAATTTTCACACGATAACTTTTAGTTTTTTTTTCCAACACATATTATTTAAACTCATATACATATTAAAGACTCATACATTCTAAACTGACTGTCTATCTGTCTTTCTTTTCAACACACTACTCACTCTCCCTCTCATTTAGGTTGCAATTTAACCTTTTTTCTCCCTCAAAAGGATACGGGATTCATATTATGTGGCACTTGTTGTAGTACTTTTTTCGTTGGTTCATTGTAGTCGCCTAATGAAGACATGAATAAAAAATGTGATTTGCTTAAATGGAATAGTGAAAATGTATAAGATATGTCGCATTCAAAAAAAAAAAACAGGACTAGTAAGTGTGAAGCAAAAAAAAAATAAATAAGAGATTTCTTTCCTTTTATAGCCTCTTAACTATGTTGACTTTAACTTCAATGTTGCTACTGTGTTAAACAACAACAGCAACGTCAACTACTACTACCCAGCCCTGTAGTGTGACTTTCCTGTTAAAGTTTTGCATCGTGTTGCTGCTGCATATGATTGTGTGTGACACAATCTATTAAAGAAAGTAGAACTAGTCAAGTTAAAGTTTCCTTTAAAAATAAAAAATGAATTTTATACTTTCTTTATATAATGCTTGTCTTTGAATTGGAATATTCATCTAAACAATTTTCTATACGGGTTCTTTCTTCTTTTATTTATTTTCTTATAGGAAGTATACAACATTAAGAAAACTATTAGTCAGAGTAAGAAGTAACTAGGAGGAAAGATGAATATTTAAGCTTTTAGTTGAAAGTTCTTTTAATCAAATATCTCATTTTTACTTTCTAGAAACTGAACTAGAACTGAACTAGAACTGTAGAACTGAACTAGAACTGAACTAGAACTGAACTAGAACTGACTAGAACTGAACTAGAACTGAACTAGAACTGAACTAGAACTGAACTAGAACTGAACTAGAACTGAACTAGAACTGAACTAGAACTGAACTAGAACTGAACTAGAACTGAACTAGAACTGAACTAGAACTGAACTAGAACTGAACTAGAACTGAACTAGAACTGAACTAGAACTGAACTAGAACTGAACTAGAACTGAACTAGAACTGAACTAGAACTGAAACTAGAACTGAACTAGAACTGAACTAGAACTGAACTAGAACTGAACTAGAACTGAACTAGAACTGAACTAGAACTGAACTAGAACTGAACTAGAACTGAACCAGAACTGAACTAGAACTGAAGTAGAACCGAACTAGAACTGTACTAGAACTGAACTAGAACTGAAGTAGAACTGAACTAGAACTGAACTAGAACTGAACTAGAACTGAACTAGAACGGAACTAGAACTGAACTAGAACTGAACTAGAACTGAACTAGACCTGAACTAGAACTAAACTAGAACTGAACTAGAACTGAACTAGAACTGAACTAGAACTGAACTAGAACTGAACTAGAAACTGAACTAGAACTGAACTAGAACTGAACTAGAACTGAACTAGAACTGAACTAGAACTGAACTAGAACTGAACTAGAACTGAACTAGAACTGAACTAGAACTGAACTAGAACTGAACTAGAACTGAACTAGAACTGAACTAGAACTGAACTAGAACTGAACTAGAACTGAACTAGAACTGAACTAGAACTGAACTAGAACTGAACTAGAACTGAACTAGAACTGAACTAGAACTGAACTAGAACTGAACTAGAACTGAACTAGAAACTGAACTAGAACTGAACTAGAACTGAACTAGAACTGAACTAGAACTGAACTAGAACTGAACTAGAACTGAACTTGAACTGAACTAGAACTGAACTAGAACTGAACTAGAACTGAACTAGAACTGAACAAGAACTGAACAAGAACTGAGCTAGGACCGGAACTAACTGACCTAGCACTGCACTAAAACATGATAAAATTAATTTCACTCTGATTCAATTCCTTACCCTGACTATTATAAAAGTTAAACTAAATAAGTACCGGTAAATCCAAATAAATCTAAAAGTCTTAAAGAGTGGTGGGTGTCATCAGAAACATTCATACCCACACACACACTCATACATGTGTAGATAATAAATATAAATAAATTTTTGGGAAAATACTACATATAGAAGGTGTTATCTTTAAACCTCAGGAAGAAAACCTACTTTTCACTGATTTCAACTGCTTGTCGGGATGGCTGACGAAACGACAAGGAAAATGACAAACCGACAAACAGAAATTCATACATAAATAAATCGAAAACGACAGGATGGGAAAATGCTTGACTAACTGCCTGCTTGCAAGCATGCATGCATGTGCATCAATAACTTAAACAAGTTGACTGTCTCTTTGAAAGTTTAACCAGGAAAGAAAAAACTTGTTACTGGTTCAAAAGATGCTCTTGTCAATGAATAACCCAGTAGTTAGTAAAATTGACAGTGTTACGGACGAACATTTCAACTATTTGACAGAGTATCAGACAAGTAGTTAAACAACAAAATGTTTGACAGTCGTACACACGAATACAACGAACCAAATGGTTATGGCTCTTGGCTCAATTTCTGGCAATTTACAGCTAAAATTTTTTTTATTCAAACACACACGCACACAATCAGACATTTGATGATACAACTACGTAATAACACTATTGAACAAGACAACCCAAAAAAGTATGCTACAGCAAAGAAATAAAGAACATGGAATGAATGAATGGATTTTGGTTGGTTGGTTGCTTATTTGCAACTTATTCAATTCAGTGTGTGTAATACAATTTCTTTTTTGTTTCGTGGCTACGGATATTAAGTGAAACACGATTTCATTCATTTTTTTCCTTCTTTCTTCATCGAGTGGAATGGATTTTCTTATAGAATTAAAATATAAATAACCAAAACTGAAGCATAAATAAGCTAAAAGAAGCTCATACAACAAAAGCGCACAGTTGTTAAAGGAAATGTAAAGAAGAAAAGCCAACACTCAGTCTCATCTTGTATGCACCAGATGAAAAGATACTGTATTTGTGAATTTTCTTTGGTATTTTACGTATGAATTCATCAGATTCAACAGTTTGCTTGGAACTTTAGCCAAACGCAATAACATTTTGCAGAAAATTATTTTGTTATGTACAACGACCATAACTAACATCCCTACACTTACTTTAGAAGCGGTGTTTATGAACTCATTTTAAATTTCCTATTCTATTTATAGTTTCTTTCATTATCCAATAAATAGAAGATTTTAGAATGAAATTTTCTTAATACAGTTTTACTTAAAGTTGAGGAAAACTACTCAAATAAAATAATCAAGATATGTTGAAATGAGAAAAAAGTAAATGTTTGAATGGTTCACGTACATTTATATTTAAGGTTTAAAAGCAAAAGGAGCAATCTTTACATTTGTATTTCTAGAAAGAAATAATTCTCTAAACCATGGTTTCCTTCTTAATACAAAGGGAGAAGAGCAAAAACATCATTCTCCAATAAAGAAAATAACTCAGCACCGATTTGCAATGGATATTGGTTTCTTTATTTTAATAGATAAATATTGGACCTCGATTTGTACTGGTTTAAATTTGGTTTGAAAAAAATGGAGATTACAACCTTTGCTTCAAATCCATATGTATTTACAATTTTACAAAATTTCTATGAACAAGAATACAACAGCATATGTTACACATAAGTAGCCTGCTGCTGCATTTCGAAGCCAAAATATTATAGTTTTACTGTTGCAGTTTAGTCTTAGAAGCTGTACTGGAACGTGGTAACTATTTCAAACATGCATGGAAAACATAAATTTATGTGAAATGCTAAAAAAAAAAAGAAAATATGTAGAGAAAAAAATATATAAAATCTACAGATGAGAACATGTAGAAAGCAGCACAAAAAAGGGTTAAGTATTAAGTCAGTCAGTTATATTTAAAGCTAAAATGTATTGAATTGTGTTGAATATAGAGAAGGAGATAGATGTCTTTTTCTTTTAAGCATACAACATGTTTTTCTTTTTAAATGTTTTTGCTAAATGTGTAAAATGTTTCTTAGGATTTAAAGGTATTGATTGATTGAAGTTATAAAAAATTAATTAGAATAAAATTTATAAAACAGATAATAAGCTCAATTTTAGTTCAGTTCTAGTTAGTTCTAGTTCAGTTCTAGTTCAGTTTCTAGTTCAGTTCTAGTTCAGTTCTAGTTCAGTCTAGTTCAGTACTAGTTCAGTTCTAGTTCAGTTCTAGTTCAGTTCTAGTTCAGTTCTAGTTCAGTTCTAGTTCAGTTCTAGTTCAGTTCTAGTTCATTTCTAGTTCAGTTCTAGTTCAGTTCTAGTTTCAGTTCTAGTTAGTTCTAGTTCAGTTCTAGTCAGTTCTAGTTCAGTTCTAGTTCAGTTCTAGTTCAGTTCTAGTTCAGTTCTAGTTCAGTTCTAGTTCAGTTCTAGTTCAGTTCTAGTTCAGTTCTAGTTCAGTTCTAGTTCAGTTCTAGTTCAGTTCTAGTTCAGTTCTAGTTCAGTTCTAGTTCAGTTCTAGTTCAGTTCTAGTTCAGTTCTAGTTCAGTTCTAGTTCAGTTCTAGTTCAGTTCTAGTTCAGTTCTAGTTCAGTTCTAGTTCAGTTTAGTTCAGTTCTAGTTCAGTTCTAGTTCAGTTCTAGTTCAGTTCTAGTTCAGTTCTAGTTCAGTTCTAGTTCAGTTCTAGTTCAGTTCTAGTTCAGTTCTAGTTCAGTTCTAGTTCAGTTCTAGTTCAGTTCTAGTTCAGTTCTAGTTCAGTTCTAGTTCAGTTCTAGTTCAGTTCTAGTTCAGTTCTAGTTCAGTTCTAGTTCAGTTCTAGTTCAGTTCTAGTTCAGTTCTAGTTCAGTTCTAGTTCAGTTCTAGTTCAGTTCTAGTTCAGTTCTAGTTCAGTTCTAGTTCAGTTCTAGTTCAGTTCTAGTTCAGTTCTAGTTCAGTTCTAGTTCAGTTCTAGTTCAGTACTAGTTCAGTTCTAGTTCAGTTCTAGTTCAGTTCTAGTTCAGTTCTAGTTCAGTTCTAGTTCAGTTCTAGTTCAGTTCTAGTTCAGTTCTAGTTCAGTTCTAGTTCAGTTCTAGTTCAGTTCTAGTTCAGTTCTAGTTCAGTTCTAGTTCAGTTCTAGTTCAGTTCTAGTTCAGTTCTAGTTCAGTTCTAGTTCAGTTCTAGTTCAGTTCTAGTTCAGTTCTAGTTCAGTTCTAGTTCAGTTCTAGTTCAGTTCTAGTTCAGTTCTAGTTCAGTTCTAGTTCAGTTCTAGTTCAGTTCTAGTTCAGTTCTAGTTCAGTTCTAGTTCTAGTTCAGTTCTAGTTCAGTTCTAGTTCAGTTCTAGTTCAGTTCTAGTTCAGTTCTAGTTCAGTTCTAGTTCAGTTCTAGTTCAGTTCTAGTTCAGTTCTAGTTCAGTTCTAGTTCAGTTCTAGTTTAGTTCAGTTCTAGTTCAGTTCTAGTCAGTTCTAGTTCAGTTCTAGTTCAGTTCTAGTTCAAGTTCTAGTTCAGTTCTAGTTCAGTTCTAGTTCAGTTCTAGTTCAGTTCTAGTTCAGTTCTAGTTCAGTTCTAGTTCAGTTCTAGTTCAATTCTAGTTCAGTTTTCAAAAACAATTCATACCTTTAAAGTCTTGCTGTTCTATGCTTAATGTTCACTTTGAAATAAAACATGTTATTTACAGTTCAGTTGAAAGAATGACTTACTTAAGTCGTCATATTGTCGAGGGATTTGCTAATTTTTTTTTTTACTCTTACTAGTTTCTAATCGTTTTCTTTTTCTTCCTCCTCAAAATAGTCGATTTAAATAGAAAACTTCAACAGAAACTAAAAAAAAAATCTTTAAACAATATAATAGAATTTAAGAAGAAATTGTCCATTTTAACTACTTAAAAATTGTATTAAATCTAAGAAATGTTTTTTCAAACTTTAACAAATATAAAACTTTGATATCCCTGTCTAAACATCATTTTATTCAATTTACCAACATTTAAAATCACTTGTTTAAAGACTTTATGTTCAACGGGATTTCTAGGGGAAACCAAATAAAACTTTATGGTTATTACGTTGTTTTTCGAAAACAGTCATGAAATATTGTTAATAATTATATAGAAAGAAGCACTATAATCTTAATAAGTACTTGTCATAAAACGACTCTTAAATACTCTTCACTTTTTTTAGAGAAATGCTGAGTTTTTTGTGAAAATACTAATTTTCGACAAAAAGTTGAACTTTCGGTTGAGCTTTCACTAAAAAGTCAAGTTTCGATAAAAAGTCGAAAAGTAGATATTTCAATAAAAATGCTGATGAATAATGTCCCAAAGACAATTTCAATTATAATAAAACTTTTTGACTTGATCTAATCATAAGCCAATCTTGGTATTTTAAGATCTCAGTTTAACAATATTTAGGTAAGTCTTTTAATAAATTTGTATACTTTTATGCCCTTTAAATATTTCAATGAGTTCTAAAAGAAGAAATGTGGCACACATTTCTTGTTAAATAATAAAGCAACAATTTGTTGCAATAACATGAACTGCAAACAAATTACTAGCAAAGCAATAATTGCATAAGAAAAAACCTCTAGCATTTTTGTTGGCAGCAGTAAATTTTTATGAGTTTTAGAGGTTATCGTCTCATTAATTTTATTTTAAGTGGGTCATATTTAGAATGTTTAAAGGAAAAGCTTAAAATTAGCCAGAAAAATATACAACTTTACAAAATACAAATAAAAAAAAAAAACTTAAATTTATGTAAAATAAACTCCTTAAACTTAAAACACCTGTTGATTTTTATATATTTTTTTCTTATTCATTATTAACCAAATTAAATTATCATTTACATAAGTATTATGTACTTAATAAAGACCCTGAACTTTTCATATAACATTTGAGTTGAAATCGATAATGACTTGTAACATTCAAATCCGTTAAATACCTAAATCATTAATGTTTTTTCCTTGTTGCCTTAATGAACAGTTTGTTCATTTATCATTTATTTTTTCCTATTTATTACAGTTTTTGTAATTTCCTTTTAATCCATTTCATTTCCAGTTGTATTTTATTAATTGAAACACTATTTTTGAAATGTTCTTCTTCGACTGATTATATTTTCCAGATTATATTTACTTCATTAAAAAGTTAATGATGGGTTACTATTTGTACACTATAGATTTATATTTTTTGTTGTCCTTTATCCTCTCGATATCTCAGAAGTTTTATTCGTTTTTTTTCCTACAATTGTAAAAGTTTTTTTGTTCTGTTACTATTGTTGTTTTGTATTGTCACATTGAGAATCGAGCCTACATAATAAAGGATATTATTTTGTGTCACAACAGACGCCTTTCATTTGCTTAAACTTCCGTTTGCTTTTCAACAATAAATAGCAAAAAAAAAAGGACAAAATAAACACTCAGATAAATAGATGAATTTAAAGGAGGGAGGTTAAAAATTAAATACTTTTCTAGTTACGATAAAGTTTTTTGTAACAGATTATATGCCACTCATTACTAAACTGTCTCTAAGTAATTCAGATGGTATGTAGTAGTGATAATAAAATGTTACGACTTGTCTGTTCCAAATAACAACAAAATTATTAACTGATAAATCGCAATTTCGATCTATTGAATATGTAAGAGAATTGAATATAAAATTATGTATCGACAATTTATCGATAATTTTTTAAAAAATAATTAATCAAAAATCTTACAATTTTTTTCCAAAATTAAAATTTATCGACAATTATCTAAAACAGAATTAATCAAAAATTGTTCAATATTTTTTTTACAAAAAAGAGGATTTATTGAAAATTTTAATAATAAATTTAATTTATAGAACATTTCCTATAAAAGCAGAATATTTGTTGAAATTTTTCTATAAAAGAAGAAAATGTATCGAATATTTTCTATGAAAAAGAAAATTTATTGAATATTTTCTATAAAAAAATTATAGAATATTTTCTATAAAAAATGTATCGAATATTTTCTATAAAAAAATGTATCGAAAATTTTCAATAAAAAAATTAAATTTACCGAAAATTTTCTATAAAAAAATAAAGTTTATCGAAAATTTGCTATAAAAAAAATTATGGAAAATCGATTAAAAATTTTCTTTAAAAAAGAAAACTAATCGTAAATTTTATTTTAAAAGGAAAATTGTTTTTTCTAAAAAAGGGAAATTATTGTAACTTTTCTATAAAAAGAAAAATTATCGAAAAATTTCTAAAAAAAATTATCGTAAATTTTTTATAGAAATAAAAATAATCGTAAATTTTCTATAAAAAGAAAAATTTATGGAAAATTTTCTATTAAAAAGAAAATTTTCTATAAAAAAGAAAATATATCGAAAATTTTCTATAAAAAAGAAAATATATCAAAAATTTTCTATAAAAAAGAAAATCTATGGAAAATTTTCTAGAAAAAAGAAAATTTATCAAATTCTATAAAAAAAGAAAATTTATCGAAAATTTTCTATAATAAAAAAAATCTATGGAAAATTTTCTAGAAAAAAGAAAATTTATCGAATTCTATAAAAAAGAAATTTTCGGAAATTTTCCATAAAAAAGAAAATTTATTGAAAATTTTCTATAAAAAAGAAAATTTATTGAAAATTTTCTATAAAAAAGAAAATTTATTGAAAATTTTCTATAAAAAAGAAAATTTATTGAAAATTTTCTATAAAAAAGAAAATTTATTAAAAATTTTCTATAAAAAAGAAATTTTATTGAAAATTTTCTATAAAAAAGAAAATTTATCGAATATTTTCTATTAAAGAAGAAAATGTATCGAATATTTTCTTTAAAATATTAAATTTATCGCAAATATTCTATAAAAAAGAAAGTGTATCGAAAATTGTCTATAAAAAAGAAAATATTCCATATAAAAGAAAATTTATAGAAAATTTTCTGATAAAAATAAAATTTATCGAATATTCCAATTTATTGTAAATTTTCTATAAAAAGAAAACTTATCGTAAATTTTGAGTAAAATTAAAATTTATTGTATATTTTCTATAAAAAGTGAATTTTCGAAAATTCTCTAAAAAGAGAAATTTTATCAAAAATTTTCTATAAAAAGAGAATCTATTGAAAATTCTCTTAAAAAGAGAATTTATCGAAAATTCTCTATAAAAAATAATCCTAATAAAAAAGAAACGAAAAGTTTTAAAAAATTTCCTATAAAAAGGAAATTTATTGTAAAAATATTCACTTAATTATATATCCACCATCGTACACAAATATTTGTGAATGAATATGCAGATGTTTATTGAAATAGTAGTATAATGCCATGGCACACTACTACTACTCTACTATATATCTTATGAAAAGCCGGATAAACTATTATACTATCGTTTTCTATTTAGAATTTGTTCAGTTTTTTTCCTATTAACATTTTTTTTTTTTTGCTTCATGTGTAGTTTTTAAGGGAAAATATGTATGTATATAAAAAAAAGCTTTTCCTGTATTACTGTTGATTTGGCACACAATTTGCAAAAGTGTTGCCTGTATTTGAATGCCTGACCAGCCAGACAATTGTCAATGTAAAATATACATACATTTATTTAAAAAAAATTGTGAGAAAAAAAAACTCAACTTTTATAAAAGACAAGAAAACAAAACAGTCATACAAACCATTTCTCTTGAATGTAGGCATATATAAATCTGTGTGATTTGGCCCGGGCTGATAGGATTCACTATACAACCAACTTGGTTTAGAATGTTGTTTAGAAAAATACAAAAAAAAGTTTTTCAAAAACTACAACAACAGCA
The DNA here is from genome assembly GCF_015586225.1 of Lucilia sericata. Taxonomy (NCBI): domain Eukaryota; kingdom Metazoa; phylum Arthropoda; class Insecta; order Diptera; family Calliphoridae; genus Lucilia; species Lucilia sericata. The sequence continues at coordinate 141,309 of NW_023994480.1, forward strand.
TAGTAAACAAAACTGTTAGTAACTGGTATTAACACCCACGGAGAGTAATAGTCTCTATATAGACAAAATGACAGGATATGTGAGCTGCAACAACTCTTTAGAAAAAGGATCTCATTTAAAAATATATGTAAACGAACATTGGCAAAGTTTTACATACCCACACTTAGTTTTTTATTATTAAAAATTTGTATTTTTGAATGAATGAATGAAAATGAATTTTACTACCAACTTTATGTATAAATACTAGATTTTTTAGCCATTATTTTCCTCCTCTTGCTATAATCCACAAAAAAAAAAAAAACGAAATATTTTGTTTGTAGTTTATATGTTTTCTATTGTATATCCTTTTTTCTCACTCTCTTCATTATTTTATTTTATACACTGTGTGGTTGTTTGTGTGGCCGAGGTCATAAGAGACAGACCTTCTTCATTTCATTGAGGAACATTTACATATAATTTAGATTTCAGTTTTTTTATTTTTTAAGGAAAAAAAATCAAAACCCACTGTTGTTATAAATGTCAAATAGATGTTAGTTTGTGGTAAATTGTTAAAACTATAAAAAGTAAGAGCATTTTTTCGTTTTCCAAGAATTTCCTGACTGAAAACTGATTTTAATAGATTTTGTATGTAAATATTCATTTTAAATAGATGCCAACTAAATTTCATTAAAAATTGTTTTATCAGCAAAAGAAGAAAAGTAGTCATGAAATTAAATTACAAGTTTGTTTATGGCAATAGCAGTTAATTTGAAATTTTATCTATAAAGAGTATTTTTTTAAAATTTTCTTTAAATCTTAAGTGAATTTTTCAAAAATTTCTACAAAAAGAATACTTATCGTATTTTTTTTTCTACAAAGTGAAAATTTTCGTTAAAAAAGAAAATTTAATGCAAATTTTATATAAAAAGTAAAACTTCTATTCCAAAGAAAATTAAATGAAGATTTTCTATTCAAAAGAAAATTAAACGAAAATTTTCTATTCAAAAGAAAATTAAACGAAAATTTTCTAAAAAAAAAAAAGAAAATTAAACGGAAATTTTCTATAAAAAATAAATTTTAGTGCAAATTTTCTATAAAAAAGAAAATTAATCTAAATTTTTTATGAAGGAAAATTAATCGAACATTTTTTATAAAAAGAAAAATTTATAGTATTTATAGGAAAGTAAAATTTATCCAAATATTTTCTATAAAAAGAAAATTTAATGCAAATTTTTTATAAAAAAGAAAATTTAATGCAAATTTTTTTATAAAAAAGAAATTTTTCTATAAAAAGAAATATTTATATAAATTTTTTATAAAAAGGAAAATTTATAGAAAATTTTCTATAAAAAAGAAAATTAACTGAAAATTTTCAATTAAAAAGAAAATTTATCGAAAATTTTCTATACAAAAATAAATTAATATAAATTTTCTATAAAAAAAATCTAAAATTTTCTATAAAAAGAAAAATTTATTGAAAATTTTCTATAAAAAAAAAGAAATTTATCAAAATGTTCTATAAAGAAAAATTAAACGAAAATTTTCTATACAAAAAAAATTAATGTAAATGTTTCTTCTAAAAAAACGAAAATTTCGAAAGAAAAATTTTCGAAAATTTTCTATACAAGAAAAAATTCATTCAAATCAAAATCGAACATTTTCTATACAAAACATTAATAAAAAATTTTCTATAAAGAAGAAAATATTATGAAAATTTTCTTTGAAAAGAAATTTTAACAAAAACTTCCTACAAAAAGAAAATTTATGAAAAAATTTTCATAAAGAGAAAATGTATCAAAAGTTTTTTAGGAAAAAATTCGTTGAAAACTCCCTTTAAATTAAGAATTTATCTGAAAGTTTCTATAAATAAATAATCAAAAAATTTTTTCTATAACAGGAAAATTTATGAAAAGTTTTGTATAAAGTTTTCTTAATAAACAAACATGTATTGAAAAATTTCCTTAAAAAGAAAATATGTCAAAAAATCTTTAAAAATTCTCTTAAAAGCCAGAATTTATTTTTATATAATCAAAAATTCTTTATAATAAAGATACGATTCTCTTAGTGATTTATTGCAAAGTAGAAACATAATCGTATGTTTTAATTCTGCAAACACAATTTGGCAAATAAATTACTTAAAATATTTTCCACAATAAAGTAGTATTATCAAACAAATAAATAAATTATTATCTTTTTTTCAACACTTTGTATCTGCCATCGAAACAAAATAATTCACATTGGTTTTTAAGCATAATTTGTGTGGATTACAATAGGAGAGAGATTATTTAAAAAACTCAAAATAAAACAGCGCAAACAAGTAAACAACAGCCTAATGTCTAATAAATTCAATAAATACATGCCATAGATTTTTTTTCTATTCTACCTTCCGGATATAAATGTTATTCTCTCTATATTGAAACATAAACAAACAACTGAACTTAAACAGTTTTATTTAAAAAATGCACATACACGTTTTGCTAAAATTATTGCAGATGTTTTGTTTACTTTTTGCAAAAAAAAATATAGCACACAGTTCGATTTCCTCTAAATCGTATGTATAAACATAAATATTTTGAATTGAAATTCTATTCAATGGAAATATCATGTAGAAAAAAAAAGAAAGTAGCAAAGTAAGAGATGTATTATAGTTCACATATTGTTGCCACATCAATTGTAAAAAAATATAAAAGTAAAAGAATAACAACTGAAAAAAAAAACACTTACAAACTGTCTAACTAACGTTAGTTATTGTTACTGGTATTAGAGTCCAGTGACTTCTTATTTACCAACATAAACTTTTTACTAAGTCCCTGAAACTATACTATGGTTTTGCAATATATCTACATCCTCCTTTACTCAAATATTCTTCATTTAATTTTTTATATCTATTTTTGTACTTTTCTTTATTTATATTTAATAATATTTCGTTTTCTTTTTGCAGGTTATCCACAACCTCAATATCGCTGGTTAAAGAATGGTTTACCCGTTGGTGATTTTTCATCCAGTCAATATCTACGTATATTGAATACACAGCGGGAGGATGCCGGCAGTTATAAATGCATTGCTAAAAATGATGCCGGCTCAATATTTAGTGAAAAAATTGATGTTGTCGTTGCCCGTAAGTATTGAAGAAGATGATAGTGTTGTGGTTGTTGTTCGCAACTAGATGTTGTTGATTATTGTTGTTATTTTTAAAATTCATACGTTTAAAAATATGCATCATATAAATATTTATAAATATTGGGGAAAATGTGAATTGGTGATTGATTGGTGGAATAAAGTTCAAGGATTAGTGGATATTTTAAAAATATCTAAAGAAGCAAAGCCGGATTTTGGATGATATTTGTTGTTTGACCGAATATCGAATTTTTATTAAAATTAATTATACTTACCTACTTACTTACTTACTTACTTTCTTACTTACATACTTACTTACTTACTTACTTACTTACTTACTTACTTACTTACTTACTTACTTACTTACTTACTTACTTACTTACTTACTTACTTACTTACTTACTTACTTACTTACTTACTTACTTACTTACTTACTTACTTACTTACTTACTTACTTACTTACTTACTTACTTACTTACTTACTTACTTACTTACTTACTTACTTACTTACTTACTTACTTACTACTTACTTACTTACTTACTTACTTACTTACTTACTTACTTACTTACTTACTTACTTACTTACTTACTTACTTACTTACTACTTACTTACTTACTTACTACTTACTTACTTACTTACTTACTACTTACTTACTTACTTACTTACTTACTTACTTACTTACTTACTTACTTACTTACTTACTTACTTACTTACTTACTTACTTACTTACTTACTTACTTACTTACTTACTTACTTACTTACTTACTTACTTACTTACTTACTTACTTACTTACTTACTTACTTACTTACTTACTTACTTACTTACTTACTTACTTACTTACTTATTACTTACTTACTTACTTACTTACTTACTTACTTACTTACTTACTTACTTACTTACTTACTTACTTACTTACTTACTTACTTACTTACTTACTTACTTACTTACTTACTTACTTACTTACTTACTTACTTACTTACTTACTTACTTACTTACTTACTTACTTACTTACTTACTTACTTACTTACTTACTTACTTACTTACTTACTTACTTACTTACTTACTTACTTACTTACTTACTTACTTACTTACTTACTTACTTACTTACTTACTTACTTACTTACTTACTTACTTACTTACTTACTTACTTACTTACTTACTTACTTACTTACTTACTTACTTACTTACTTACTTACTTACTTACTTACTTACTTACTTACTTACTTACTTACTTACTTACTTACTTACTTACTTACTTACTTACTTACTTACTTACTTACTTACTTACTTACTACTTACTTACTTACTTACTTACTTACTTACTTACTTACTTACTTACTTACTTACTTACTTACTTACTTACTTACTTACTTACTTACTTACTTACTTACTTACTTACTTACTTACTTACTTACTTACTTACTTACTTACTTACTTACTTACTTACTTACTTACTTACTTACTTACTTACTACTTACTTACTTACTTACTTACTTACTTACTTACTTACTTACTTACTTACTTACTTACTTACTTACTTACTTACTTACTTACTTACTTACTTACTTACTTACTTACTTACTACTTACTTACTTACTTACTTACTTACTTACTTACTTACTTACTTACTTACTTACTTACTTACTTACTTACTTACCTTACTTACTTACTTACTTACTTACTTACTTACGTACTTACTACTTACTTACTTACTTACTTACTTACTTACTTACTTACTTACTTACTTACTACTTACTTACTTAACTTACTTACTTACTTACTTACTTACTTACTTACTTACTACTTACTTACTTACTTACTTACTTTCACTTATTATTATTATTTATATCATCCGCATAAAAAAAAAATTTTAAATTCTTGCAAACCTATAAAAACGAACGTGTGAACTAACACACTTTTGAATATTTTAATTGCAACTTGGGCTTAATACATACAAGTACAGGGGGGGTGTAAAGTCAAGTATAAAAACGCACTTTTTCATCCTCATACCCATAAATTTTCATTCTTTATAATATACATTTTTCTTCAAATTTTCTCATAAAACTTCCCTCCGCCTCAAGGCAACATTTGGTACATAATATAATTTGTGACATTTATTAAGTGTCACTTAATTAAACAATTTTCCTCTGGCAGTGCAATGAAAGCGAAAAAAATAAACAAATAATAATATATGTACACTGACATTTAAGGCAGACAACACAGACTACCCATGGTTTTTCTTTATTTAATTTAAACAACGGAATGTCTTTTAATTTAAAAAAGCCTAAATAAAAGAAGAACAACAATATAAAGCTAAAACTTTAACCTACAACAAATTACAATAAATAAGTAAATGAAAAGAGAAAAGAATGAGAGGAAAATATATGTTTGTGTGAATAAAGAGGTCGTGCAATGAGATATAAACGTCTTAAATGACTGACTACAACTTCGACGATTAACAATTAAGTGGCAGTTACTTAAATTAATTAGTACACTTGTCCATGTCATACTCTGCTCCATACAATAAACAACAAACACAACGATGATTGTTGTATATAAAATACTAATAATAGTTTGTTTGTATTTGTTTAAATGTAAGAATAATGTATTTGTGAGTTTGTTCTTTTTTTTTCAAGCGCTACCCTACACCACTATAGTGGAGAAGATATAATGCTTTTGCCTTGAAGTTTGTACTATTTTAAAAATAGTATAAAAATCGGCTTAGAAATATTTTGTGAGCGAATTGAGTCATATACATATCTTGAAATTAATCCTAGAATTTGGTCCATAATTTTACCTAACACCCATACAAAATATTATCCGGAATAATGTTTGAACACTTATATTAAAAAATTTGGTAAAAACCAGACCGTTTGAATCTATATGAATATGAGGAAAATATGATTGATTAAAAAAAATAATTGTATTACATTCTATACAAAGCTGGCCCTAGGAACTATATACTCAAATTCATATCACTACCAAAAAAATTTTAAATAACCCCATCGTAGGGTCGGGTATGTCCGACTAGGTTTTTTTTTCTTTTTTCATAAAGTATGAGTGTTTCAACTCTTGCAAAGTCTTTGAGGTTGAGTCAGAAATTAAAAGTAGTGCATTCTTTAGACTAGTATCAGATCGTTCCTATACCAATTTTAAAGCTAGGTTTAGACCATCCAATAGTGTAAACTAATATATATTCTATACTCCGGACTTTAGTTTATTTCACAGTCTTGACTATGAACTATTCTATAGTCTAAAACATAGCATGTTCTTGACTATAGAGTATATACTATAGTGTGGATTATAGTATATTCTATAATCTGGACTAGAGTATATATTATAGCCTGGTCTATAGTCTATTTAAAAGTCTGGACTATAGTATATTTTATAATCTGAACTAAAGTATATACTGGTCTGGACTATAGACCATAGTATAGTCTGGACTATAATCTATTATATAGTCTGGACTGTATTCTATTCTATTGACTAAAGTCTAGACTATATTTTATTCTATAGTATAGACTAGAGTATATCAAATAGTCTGGACGATAGTCCGAACTATAGTCTATTTTATAGTCTGGACTATGCCATGGTATGGACTTAATATTTATATTCAATGGTATATTCTATGTTTAGGACTATAGTCTATTATGTTGTCTGAACTAAAGTCTATTATATTGTCTGGATTAATATATTCATATAGTCTAGACTGTAGTACATATGTATATACTACATTCTTTATATTCGAAAAATTTTATTTAATTAATTGGTTCTTCTTTCCCTAAAGATATAATTCTTTAAAACTTTGAAAAGTTTGTGAACGTTACATAAACAACATTGCGTGAGTGTAGGCATTTCCAAGATTATAAAAAAAAAAAAAACTCCATCATACACTCACTCAACATAAAACCTTAAATAATGGGTTGATTTCGTTGGTGGGTAAGTCGACGTTGTTGGGACAGGCGTTGGACTTGTTGACTGACTACTCTTGTATGGTTTATAAATATTATTTGCTTAAACATGACTTTACAAAGCACAAAAAAAAACGTATAAAGGCAATAAAAAGTAAAAAAGAATTTTTCTGTTACAAATGTACAGAAATGAATAAATAAATAAATTGTATAAGGGAACAACGAATGAATGAATGTTACTGGGCCACCAATTGTTACAACTCAAATAATAAATGCCTATAATTTCTTAATTTATGTATAGCATTTTTTTTGTTGTTGTTTGTTTATTTTGTATGAGAACAATTTCAATTTTATCCCTTTTATTGTTGCAGATATGGGTACATTTAATAATATAACAGAAGGCCGTTTAACAGTAGTTTCTGGCCATCCTGCCATATTTGATTTGCCTGCCATCGACTCAACACCAGTACCATCGGTGATGTGGCAAACGGTTGAGGGTCCCTTAAATTATGACATTAAATATGCCTTCACAAAAGCCAATCAATTGATAATACTCAGCACCGATGAAGTTGATCGCCGGGCATATCGTGCACGTGCCATAAACACCCAATTGGGCAAGGAGGAGAACAGTGCCTTCATACACTTGAATGTCAGTGGTGATCCATATATTGAGGTGCCACCGGAAATTATTGTACATCCGCAGGATATGAAATTGAAACGTGGCGAACAAGTTGCTGAATTGCAATGCATTGCAAATGCACGACCATTGCATGAATTGGAAACGTTATGGTTTAAAGATGGCATACCAATTGAAAATGCTGAAATTGCCCATACACTCAATGATCCATGGAATCGTTCGTTGGCCTTATTGTCAGTCAATCTAACGCATTCCGGTGAATACTCATGTCAAGTGCGTTTACGTAGCGGTGGTTATAAGATATTAACGGCAAAGGCAAATATTGAAATCTTAGAGCCACCTTCATTTTTCACCCAAATGCGACAGGAAACATTTGGTGATTTAGGTGCATTGGTAACGCTCCCCTGTGATGTTATTGGTGATCCACAACCATCGGTGACGTGGTTTCGAAATGCTGAACCCATCGATTATCAACATGATAAGTGAGTATAGAGTTATTTGCAAGAGTTTTTGTATAGTTTATACCAAATATCAGAGACTTAAAAGAGCAAATACACAAATAAGTAACAAATCGCTTAATACCTAATAGATATTTAAAAAAAGTTAATTATTTTAAAATTCTTCATTATTAATTTATTACATAATATTTTTCAGATTTTCCCTATCAGATGATAATTCTCTACACATAAAACGACTTGCAATCGATGATTCAGCAATGTTTCAGTGTTTAGCTGTTAATGAGGCTGGTGAGAAATCAGCCTACACCTGGTTGAGGGTAAAAAGTAAGTGGAACTTAACTTAATTTCTATATTTACCACATAATATCTTTAAATATGTATGTATTTCGCTTATATATTACATTTTAACCGCTTTTAATAATGTATTATCGTATTAACATACTCATTTACCAACATTCTCTATTCTATTCCAATATTAATTTGAATTTCAAAAAACACCAAAAAATGCTTAACTACAAAACATATTGTATCTGTATAACAATAATGGTCTGGATAATAATACTACTAATAATCTTCATATATCCGCTACTAATTACAAACAAAAAAAAACCGCAAAAAAACATTAAACGTTTCATTATAACGGCAACAGAACCAACAGCAAAATCTCATAAATTTAACAAACATTCTGCGGTGTTGTATGCAAATGCTAAAACATCATTATTATTATCACCAACAACGTCACCATTATCATCATCATTATTATCTTCAGCCGCATTTACATTCCACCCTACAACAACATCTTCTTCTAGTGGCACAATTAGGGATTTGTTGCTGCTGTTGTTGCTAATAATAATAATACGAACAACTATAATAAGGACAATAGCAATAACAACAGCGATAATAATAATAATGAGAGTAGTAATATTGCATACGTTAGTAATTTATTAAAACGTATTAAACGCTTGGCCCAACCGCGTATATTACGTGTCAAATCTTCACATGCTGGTGGCATGGGTTCAGGATATAATAGACGCAACAAGGAATTTCGCTTTGGTAAATGTTTGTTAATCATTATGGTTTTATCATATTAAATCCTTCACACACTCTTTGTTATTTCGTTTTGTTTTTATTGTTTTGTTTCATATAGTTTTGGCTTAGTTTATTGCACTGTAGTTTTTATACACTTTTAGTTTATATTTTGAAAGCAGTTGTGTTGAAATGCACTTTTATAAGTATAATGAAGACCTTAGAAGGTAAATTGATTAATTCCATAGAAAACAGATGGTTGTACTTTTTTATGCAAATTTATTTGTAATTTTAACAATTGGGGTTTCGTAGTTATTTAATATTAAAATTTAAACATACATATTTTGTGGAGTTAATCGATTTGACAAATTATACTTCTCTAATGTTTACTTAGAAATGCCTAATTTTTGAATTGGTTAGTTTACTTTTAACGCACTATTTAGTCTAGAAATTCAGTTGTCACTCTATTAATTAATCGTTCACAAAGGTACTTAACATACAACTAGAAAAACAGTGACATCAGTTTTTCTTTATTGTACTTTTTTTTTAATAAATTACTAAATATTGTTGAAAATTTAAAAACTATTAATAAATCTTTATTCGTTGTTTAGCGGAGATTTATAATGAAGAAAAATGAAATTTTCTTCAATTTGCAAGACTTAACAATTTTTCAATAAATTTTATTTTTATAAAAAATTTTGATTATAGAAAATTTTTGTAAAATTTTCGATTTGTAGAAATTTTTCAATATGATCCCAATTTATAGAAAATATTTAATAAATGATCGCTTTATAGAAAAAGTTCTCAATTTATAGACATTTTTTAATAAATTCTCTACTTATCGAGAATTTTCGATACATTTTTTATTTATAGAGAAATTTCGATAAACTTTCTATTTATGGAGAATTTTCGATAATTTTATTTTATTTATTTCGTTAATTTCTCTATTTATATTTAAAGAAAAATTTCGATAAATCTTCTATTAGTAAAGAAATTTCAATAAATTTTCTATTCATAGAAAAATTTCAATAAATTCTCTAGTTATAGAGAAATTTCCATAAATTCTGTATTTATAGAAAAATTTTTATTAATTCTCCATTTATAGGGAAATTTCAATAAATTCTCCATTTATAGAAAAATTTCGATTAGTTCTCTATTTATAGAAAATTTCGATAAAACCTCTCTTTATAAAGAAATTTCGATAAATTCTCTATTTATAGAGAATTTTCAATAAATTCTCTATTTATAGAGAATTTTCAATAAATTCTCTATTTATAGAGAATTTTCAATAAATTCTCTATTTATAGAGAATTTTTAATAAAATTTATTTATAGAGAATTTATACAAATTTTTCGATAAATTCTCAATTTAAAGAAAATTTACAATAAATTCTCAATCTAAAGAAAAATGTCGATAAATTATCGTTTTATAGAAAATTTTTAATATAATCTTAAATTATATAAAATTTGCGATTAATTCTCAATTTATAAAAGATTTGAGATAATTTTTCAATTTACTGAAAATTTGTGAAAAATTTTCTATTTTAAGTATATTTTCGATAAATTTTCAATTTTGGAGAAAATTTAATAAATTTTCTATTTGTATTAATTGTTTGATACATTTTCAATTTGTAGGAAATTTTTGATAAATTCTTAATTTCTAGAAAATTTTTGATGTATAGAAAATTTGCGATATACTTTACAATTTGTAAGAAAATTTTAAATAAATTCTCAATTTGGAAAAAAATTTTTCATATATTCTCAATTAATTGGAAATTTCTAATAAATTTTCAATTTTTAGATCACAATATATAGGCATTTATAGATATGTATGTAGATAGTGCTACTGATTTAATGAAACAATGTTTATGAAATGGAAAATCTTAGTTTAAAATTTCATTACAAATTTCAATATTCTGTTAGTATTTTCTGAATTATATGTTTTACTAGTGTTATAACCTTTATTGTTAATGTTTTAATTAAGCAATAACACTTTCTAGTTAATTAAATACATTTCCCATAAGTTATGTTAATTTCATTAAAATTTTCTCTCCTACAAATTTAAAGGTTGAAATTTAAAAAAAGTCTATTCTATAAATCTTACCTTAATGTAACAAAACTCTCTAGAGTAAAGTAATTAAGCTTAAATTAAAAGAGGAAGTTAAGATAATATAACACAGAGAATTTATCAAATTAAAAAAAGAGAATCCTTAAAATATCCTTGCATAGTGGAAAATGTATATACACATACATAAGTACTTTCTCATATAACAACTATGAGTTGAAAGTAAAAGTAATATTTATGTTAATTACACTGATAATGACGAGTAGCTCATATATAGGCTCATTTAAATGTGCATATTATATGACAATCTACAAACATTCATATAACAACATACATACATGGATAGTTAAACCAACGATAATACATGTGTAACATTACATAAATATACATAATACTTATAGGCATACAAATTTACAAATATATTCCTGCAGTTTTGGGAGGCTGTTCATTCCAACATGAGTAACTCTGATATACATTAAGTCTGAAGGCTTAAATAACTACTACCTAAGGTACAGTACAGACGAAAAAGTTATAAAGTTTCTACTCTATAGTTTACTTAGGAATGTTAAAGTGGCGCTTGACTTTCTGACTAAGTTAACATAACTCCTTCTACATTTATATTATATTTTTAAAGCAGAGGCAATCGTTACGTAAGTGTTCCCAAATAAACTAGTGATGTACCTTAAACTTTGAGAAAGATATTGTCTAAAACTTAATCATTGTCCCCTTTTTGAACTGTTGGTATAGTTGTATACTATATTATAGTTAATATATGTATTACTTAAACTATAGCAGAGGTTGTGGTTTAGTGGTAAAATATATATGGAGGAGGTTTTCTGTTGTTGCTGAGGTAGGGATGAATGATGAGAATAAACCATACTGCTATTTATTATTAAGGTGAAATGTTAAAATTTCTTTTGGCAATATAAGTACATTGCCATAGGGCTTTTTTTTTAATATTATATATTTATGAAATAAAATATATTCACACTCCCTTTCTCTATATAAATATACATACATACAATGCACAGTGGTATAGGAAAAAAAAAAGAGGGAAATAATTCGGTAACTTCTAAACGGTTAATCCGATTTTAATGAAATTTGGTATGCACAAAGAGGAGGTGTTGTCGAGTTTAGGTTTTGAATTTGGACCTTATAGGCCAACCAGGGGCCCGGCGGGGGGTCCTCAAATTAGGACACCTCGGCTATGTTAAATTTTTAAAACGATCCTATTTCTTCATTTGAGTTCCGATTTAAAAAAAATTTCGTATATAGAATCTCCTCATCGAGCACTATAAAAAATGTCGTCGTAGCAGTAAATTATCTCTTATAGTTTAGGAGATATTCGCATTTGAATATTAAAATTTTAAAATTTTTACCGTCCTTACTTTAGTTTTTTTGATAATAGCAGGTCCAAATATTTCCGATTTTCGCCATTTTTTTTTATTTGCTTAACAACAAGTTTATATACCAAGCAGTGAAAGAATTATGTAAAAATCATGACTGAGTCCAAAGTTATAGGCATTTAAATTTAAAAAATTTAAAAAAGGCGATTTTTTGTCATTTTTTTGGGAAAAAAGTATCTTTTTCTTTTTAAGTTATCTAAAAAGTTTCTAAGAAGATGTATATAGAATTTATACTTTTTGGAAAGCTGACTTTACATAAAATACGATAAATGAAACAAAACCTAAAAATTTTTGATACCGAGGGGACCAGGTCCATCCAAAAAAACCCTATTTTTTATGGAAAATTAAATTTTGAGCAAAAATTCTCAAATCGCATAGTCGATATCAAATTATAGTGACCTGTTTTATATGACCCAATAAGTTCTTAATCATTTTGTAACGGGTTTCGATAACCCCGCCCCTGGTATGGATATAATAGGCAAAAAACCAAAAAATCCCATTTTTGGGATTTTTTAAAACTTTTTTGGGAATTCCGGGATTTCTAATAAGAAAATTCGAAATTTTTATTTAATTTTGGATTTTGAGTAAAAAAATCTACCTAACTGTAAAATTTCATCAAAAAATATTCATAAATAAAATTTTTATTGCAATTAGAAAAATTTGTATCTTCGCAAAAACTGAATAAAAAACATTTTTTAATTTTTTTTAAAAAAAGTATTCCGCGAATTTTTTAATTTTCAAAAATTATATACAGTTTTGAAAAATAGACAAAATTACCTTTCCATTGATATATAACATGCCTACCTAATGTTTTTTAAGTGACAAATTAATTAGGGAAAACTCAACATCTTTTAGAAAATTTGCCTAGCACTATTATTTTCATCCATAAGGTTAACTCTTAAATTTGTTACATATATGGATGAAAATAATAGTGCTAGGTAAATTTTCTAAAAGATGTTGAGTTTTCCCTAATTAATTTGTCACTTAAAAAACATTAGGTAGGCATGTTATATATCAATGGAAAGGTAATTTTGTCTATTTTTCAAAACTGTATATAATTTTTGAAAATTAAAAAATTCGCGGAATACTTTTTTTAAAAAAAATTAAAAAATGTTTTTTATTCAGTTTTTGCGAAGATACAAATTTTTCTAATTGCAATAAAAATTTTATTTATGAATATTTTTTGATGAAATTTTACAGTTAGGTAGATTTTTTTACTCAAAATCCAAAATTAAATAAAAATTTCGAATTTTCTTATTAGAAATCCCGGAATTCCCAAAAAAGTTTTAAAAAATCCCAAAAATGGGATTTTTTGGTTTTTTGCCTATTATATCCATACCAGGGGCGGGGTTATCGAAACCCGTTACAAAATGATTAAGAACTTATTGGGTCATATAAAACAGGTCACTATAATTTGATATCGACTATGCGATTTGAGAATTTTTGCTCAAAATTTAATTTTCCATAAAAAATAGGGTTTTTTTGGATGGACCTGGTCCCCTCGGTATCAAAAATTTTTAGGTTTTGTTTCATTTATCGTATTTTATGTAAAGTCAGCTTTCCAAAAAGTATAAATTCTATATACATCTTCTTAGAAACTTTTTAGATAACTTAAAAAGAAAAAGATACTTTTTTCCCAAAAAAATGACAAAAAATCGCCTTTTTTTATTTTTTTAAATTTAAATGCCTATAACTTTGGACTCAGTCATGATTTTTACATAATTCTTTCACTGCTTGGTATATAAACTTGTTGTTAAGCAAATAAAAAAAAAATGGCGAAAATCGGAAATATTTGGACCTGCTATTATCAAAAAAACTAAAGTAAGGACGGTAAAAATTTTAAAATTTTAATATTCAAATGCGAATATCTCCTAAACTATAAGAGATAATTTACTGCTACGACGACATTTTTTATAGTGCTCGATGAGGAGATTCTATATACGAAATTTTTTTTAAATCGGAACTCAAATGAAGAAATAGGATCGTTTTAAAAATTTAACATAGCCGAGGTGTCCTAATTTGAGGACCCCCCGCCGGGCCCCTGGTTGGCCTATAAGGTCCAAATTCAAAACCTAAACTCGACAACACCTCCTCTTTGTGCACACCAAATTTCATTAAAATCGGATTAACCGTTTAGAAGTTACCGAATTATTTCCCTCTTTTTTTTTTCCTATACCACTGTGCAATGTATAAACTCCTTTAAACTATAATGTAAGCTTTTGTTTTTCTTCTTCCTAGTTTATTTTTCCCATAATTTTCTTTAGAACTACTTAAGACATTATGAAAAAAAAAAAGTTTTGTATGCATGTATATTTATTCATTCATTTATTATTGCATACTTTTCGTATACACTCACACTCACAACACATGAATGAAAATAACTTTTTTTTAGCCATAACTGTCTCATTATTTTAACAGATTTAATATGAAAATTAAGAGCAGCAACTATTTTTCCCCCTTTCTGTTTTTCTTTACATTTAAATTCATGTAAATGATTTAACTTTGTGTGTGTGTGTAATGTAAGTAACATTCATATGAACAAAACTAAATTAAGTTTATGTTGTTAATCTTAAAAGTTGTTGTCATATTTGTTGCTGCCGTTGTTGTTTTCTGTGAAATTTGCTTTTGCTCATTTGAATCATCTTTCTTTTTGTTTTATATTTTTAACAACAACTTACTAAAGTTTTGTTTAATAATAAATGAGCATAGACAGACAGGCGTAAAAGTCATTACGAATTTGTAATTTATAGGGAATTGTTGATTTCTTGAATATTTTTAATAAATTCTTATCAATAAATTATTGATATATAGATAATTTTCGTTAATTCCTCGAATTATGCGAAATTCTCGTAAATTCTTGATTTATGGAAAATTTTCCATAATCCCTCAAATTATGGAAAATTTTTTATAAATTCTCGATTTATGGAAATTTCTCGATGAAATCTTGATTAATTAAAAGATTTCGATAAATTCACGATTTATAGAAAATTTTCGATTAATTATCGATTTTTAGTAAATTTTCGATTAATGTTCGATTTATGAAAATATTCAATAATTCATCATTATATGGAAAAATTTTCGATAAATCCATGATTTATAGAAAATTTTCGATAATCTCTTGATTTATAGAAAAAATCGATAAAATCTTGATTATATAAGAAAATTTCGATAAACTGTTGTGAATTCTCATTTTACAGAAATTTTCGATTTATAAAAATCTTTTGTTAAATTTATAGAAAATTTTGCCAAATTCTCGATTTTAAGAAAATTTTCAATAAGTTCTCAATTTAAAGAAAATTTTCCATAAGTTCTCAATTTATAAGAAATTTTCGATAAATTCTGGTTTTATAGAAAAATTTTCAATAAATTCTCAATTTATAGGAAATATTAAATAAATTATCGATTTAAAATTTTGCAAATTTGTCAATTTTTTAAATTTATCGATAACACAGGCCAACAAAATTTGAAAAAGTCGATACCCAGAAAATAAAGTATACCTTTCTAATGGATTGAGGAATGCTGAGTCGAAATTTGGCCTCAATAAATCGACAGATTAGACTATCAAATGACATAACAAATTTTATAAATAAAGCAGTCCTCGATCTGTTATAGCTCTTCAAATATGACCAAAAACGGGATGTTTTTAAATTTTATGACATGATATATGGAAACTATTTATTAGTGTTCGATATATAGATAGATATATTTATAGATTTTTTTTTTAAACTTTTAAGTAGAACCTTGTTACTTAGCAACATATCGAGATATGTACTTGTTTTTAAATTTTACTTTGCTTTATTTTTATTATTTAAATAATAATCGTACTGACTTATGTATGTGTTGTTCATACAGGTTCATTCATATATTTTTTTCGCCGTTTTTGTCTTGGCAGTTGGGATCTGTTCTTATTTGCTGTGTTATACACTTTATTTTAAAAAATTAAATTGCCATACTTGGGTTATGGATGTGTGAGTGTGAATTGTACGTGTATTTGTGTGAAAATATTACCAACAATCTGCAGGTTTTTAAATTATGCATATGTGTTTTATATTCATATAGTACATACAAACTCAAAAAATGTATGCTTATGTATTTACACTTGTTTATTTACTCATTAGTGGAGTTCATAATTAAAATTTACAAAAATTGTTTTAATTTGCTAGGGGAATTGAAGAATCTAGGTTTTAGTAAAGTTTATTTAAACATTTGGATGCTTTAGAATGCATAAGTTTATGCATTTTATCTTTCAAAATGTTTCTCTTCTCCTTTGAAATTTTACACACCACCCCTAATAAATTCAAACAAACATATTTTCTTATTTTTTTGGCTACATTATTCTTGGCTTGTTACTTATTGTTTAAAATAAACAATTACTTATACGTGACTTGTGTTAACATAAAATGTGAACTTCATATTAAGTAAAAAATTCAACAACATATTACGTATAAAAGTAAAAAAAAATTCCAAGATGTTACCAATTTATTAATACCTGTTTGCGTTTATGGCATATTTTCAAGGGAATAATTAAATTATAAATACGAAAAATATAATTAAGAAATCATAATTCATATTATGGCAGAGAATATACTGCAAAATAAGATTAATTAACTACTTAACTTAAAGTTTGACTTGACAGTTTCTTTGTTTTTAATTTCTTTAGTTATTTTTGGTTTACTTTAATGTTGAAGTATATTTTTGGAATTGCTTAACAATATTTCCCGGTTTTCAAAGTTTCTGTTTATGACTGTCTCTTTATGACAAACATAATATTGTTTGTGTATTTAAAGTCTTTATTACAACAATTTTTTTTTTTTTTGTGTTTAAAAGTTGTTTTCATTAAGTCAAATCCTTTTACTATTCCTAATAAATTTCTTCTTACACTTTGTGGTCAAACATTTTTAGGGGTTTTCCCTAAACAAACATAGAAGCCAATTTTTATGTTAAGTTTGTTTCCCCCCAAATTTCTTTTCATACCAAAAAGAGTTCTTGGTACTTGTGTAAAAAAAAGTATGTATCATTTGACATTTAGTAGGTTTTATTACAGTTTTTTTCAACAGTTGATTTTTAAAGAAATCATTTTATGTTTCCAACCGTTTCCTTGCCCTTTATTGAGGCACTTTGCAATTGAGTTTCTTCTGTAATGCAATGAGTAAAAGGATATTAAATGATTGTTGGTTTGTTTATTTGTCTGTTGATTGGTTGCTTAGATAGAGAGAGAAAGAGTAAGTGGAAAAAGAAAAAGGAGCAGTTAACCAAGGAATGTGTTATGTCATGCTAACCCTTTGATATGATATCGTTTCCACAAAATTAAAATTCTAAAAAAACTAGGCAAGCTGGAAGGCATAGATGTTCTAAACAGACTATATGATACCCTTCAGCAGCTATAAGTAATAAATTGTAAAACGCCGAAAAATTGGTAACGTACGTATCTGATTATATGTAAGTCATTATAAAAGTACTTAAATGTAATGAAGACAGTACATACTAGTCGTTGAAAAGTAAGTAGTTATGTAAGTACATTACCGAATTGTTGTTGAGTAAAACTTATTGTCTGCAAACGATATTCGCATAGGAAATTTGCTTGGAAGCTAGGAGAAATCAAAGACTGATTTAAACCATTCTGGCAAACATGATTTATTCGATCCCTCTGATTATTTATAGCCCAATTAGTATCATTTAAGGCAGGTATATAATGCATTACAAACATTGACACGAACACATAATATCCTTGCCACTATAGGGCTCTAAGGTAATAAGACACATAAAGCCAAATTGACTTTGAATGACTGTTTGAAGTTTAAAGAAAGTGTACTTCAAGTATACCTTTGAAACAGAGCGTTAAAAGAATTAATTTGATGAAAAATAAAACAACAAAAATCGTATTAATCAAACGGAAAATTTAACTTTTCATAATTAACTTTAAAAAGGTTAAGGAACATTTATGTTTTTAATAAAATATTTTTTCACCTTAAATGACTCCAATCTTTTAAATCACTGCTTTTATTGTTTTAGCCTCCGGTTGGTTAAGGTTTAAAGAGCTTAAATATTTTGTTTAAAAAAATCTGTTGAGGTCGTCGTTTGTTTGCTTGGCCATAGTATGATTAAAAACTTTTCTAATTTAATTTAGCGGCTTAAAATACAAAAAAAAAAAAATATGCAAAATTTTGTTAGTTTAAATACTGCTGTTGTTGCTCTATTTCAATTGGCATTAAAACTAATTTAAACCACAAAATCTCAATTGAAAAACAAAACAACAGCAAACAGCCTCAAACTACAACTTCCATTCTAGACACGTTTTATTTGTAAATAAATTCCACAACAAGTGAACAAGCAACAAAAATAATATTATTAAAAAAAACTAATAATGACAATCAAGTTTTTCCTTGTTGTGTAAAACAAGGGCCGGAAAATGGAGGAAGTTACAAAACTAAAACTTTATTTTGCTCGTACATTTTTATTATTATTTTTGTTGTTGTTTTTTAACAGAAAATTTCTGCCTTAGTTGTAGTTAAAACTGTAGCTGCAACTGTTGTTAAGCCCTTTTCCACTTAAAGTTTTATGTGTTTTTTTCTTTCCTTCTCATGAGCGGGAGTATCTATTGTTTTAGATTTACTTTACTACCAGGCATTTCTTATAGTTAAAGCCCGTTGATTGCAGTCTGACCATACAGTTGGTTGCTTGTCCATTTACTTCGTTGCTGCAACAAGTTGTGTATAGACTAAACTAAGCTAGGCAATCTTCTGTTGTGAAAATTAAATAATTTACCCTTGCAACGCATAACAATTGTTGGATTTTAGTAAAGTTTATTTAATAATCATTGTTTTACACTCCCACTCCCATCACTAACAAACACCACCACCAGTCATCAACATCATTGGTCTGTATTTTTTGCAAGCAGGGCCGTTATGGTGAGAACTTTTTAAATGTTTTAATTCGAAAAGCAATTAAATTGAGAGGGCTTGTTGCCATTAACATTTTTTTTTTTTTGCCAACAAAGGGGTTTTTAGTTTTTTAATAAAATATGTATAAAAGTTAAAAAAGTTATTATTTTGTAGACACCTTGATTAACAGGTTAATTTTCCGAAAGCTATTTAAAAAAATCGGGGTATAGTTTGCGTTACTTAAACCTTCAGAAGTTTATAAAACATTTGTGATAATTTATTTTTATTTAAAAATTTTAAAAATCGCTATTTACACAGGACAACAAATTATAAAAATAAAGCTAGAGGATAAGATATACTCTTCCAAAGGATTGAAATGCGCTGAATACTATTCTGAATTCAGAATTTCTTCATGACATTGGGTCCAATCTGTCCTGTCCTTCTTTGCGATATCTAAATCTAATGCAACGATAAATTGTTAAATACGCTTCAAACAAACAAGACTACAGACTAGACTATAGAATAGACTATAGACTAGACTATAGACTAGGCTATAGACTAGACTAGACTAGACTAGACTAGACTATAGACTAGACTATAGACTAGACTATAGACTAGACTATAGACTAGACTATAGACTAGACTATAGACTAGACTATAGACTAGACTATAGACTAGACTATAGACTAGACTATAGACTAGACTATAGACTAGACTATAGACTAGACTATAGACTAGACTATAGACTAGACTATAGACTAGACTATAGACTAGACTATAGACTAGACTATAGACTAGACTATAGACTAGACTATAGACTAGACTATAGACTAGACTATAGACTAGACTATAGACTAGACTATAGACTAGACTATAGACTAGACTATAGACTAGACTATAGACTAGACTATAGACTAGACTATAGACTAGACTATAGACTAGACTATAGACTAGACTATAGACTAGACTATAGACTAGACTATAGACTAGACTATAGACTAGACTATAGACTAGACTATAGACTAGACTATAGACTAGACTATAGACTAGACTATAGACTAGACTATAGACTAGACTATAGACTAGACTATAGACTAGACTATAGACTAGACTATAGACTAGACTAGACTATAGACTAGACTATAGACTAGACTATAGACTATAGACTAGACTATAGACTAGACTATAGACTAGACTATAGACTAGACTATAGACTAGACTATAGACTATAGACTAGACTATAGACTAGACTATAGACTAGACTATAGACTAGACTATAGACTAGACTAGACTATAGACTAGACTATAGACTAGACTTTAGACTAGACTATAGACTAGACTATAGACTAGACTATAGACTAGACTATAGACTAGACTATAGACTATACTAAATACTAGGCTATAGATTAGACTATACTATAGGAGGTACTATAGACTAGATTATAGACTAAGCTATAGAATAGACAATAGACTAGACCATGACCTGTGGATTATAGGGTAAACTTTAGGCTAGAATATACCATAGACTTGATTAGAGACTATAAAGTAAACTATAGGCCAGACTATACTTAGACTAGCTTAGAAAAGATTACAAACTGGATTATTGACAACTATGTGGAATATTTATCAAAAGTGTATAAGTTAGAATAAGTACCGTTATCAAAAAGGGACTAAGTAATGAATTACCACTTATATGGGTTATAAAGATGCTGTATGAAACTTGTTATCAGTTATATTTTTTCCGTAAAAAAGTTAGAAACGGAATTTTTTCCGACTAAAGTTAATTCATTGAAAACTATCTACGCCTCTGTTCTTTTAACTCCCATTACTTTTTCTTCGAATTTATTATTTCATTTCTGTACTTTTATTTATCTTACTTCAAGTGCATTTATATTCATGACATTTATACTTTTCTACAACTACAAAAAAACACTTTTAAATACATCCTTATTCAGCAGACAAAGCTGCAAACAAAATAAAAAAAAAAATTGGAATCGAAAAAGAGACGTCGAGCCTCATAATAAATTCACAACACATTTTGGTCTTTTTCTGCTGCAACAATAATATGGCAAGTTTTTGAAGTAGCAGCCGCAGCAGCATGATAATAATTCCCTATAAATACAATTTAATTGAAGCAAATTAAATCTTACAAAAATAATAAAAAGATAACAAATTTCTACACTATAATTTATGCCATTTTTCATTTACATTTTTTTCTTTTACTTTTCATTTTAATTTTGTTCTTTTTTTCATTATTTGGTTGTTTTCTCTAGCGTAAAATTTATAAGAATAATACTTAGTATTTTTGAGCATATATTTTTTTGTATTATACTTTCTCACACAAATAAATTTATCTTATTTTTCAAGATTTACAATAAACATTAAATGTAACATAGTAAATAATAGTAGAAGGTTGAAAGGGGGTGAAGTAAATAAGCAGCTGCAATTAAAGTAAAAAATATAATTATTTTCCCTGGTTTTATAACAAATAATAATAACAAGAACATTTTAAAGTTCAAGTGCAAAGGAAATGAAAACAAAATTATTTATACATACATACATAACTAACAAATGCACACACAAATACATAAATAAATCCACACAAACATTTCTATGTTCCCTTTAGAACGACTTAATCATTCACTTGAAATTGCAATTAAAACAGTGTTGCTAGATTTTGTTTTCTCCCCCCTTTCATACTACTAACTTCCATGACTCTCTTGAAAATTTCAAGTTGAAATCTTAAATTCAGATGCCGGAATGTAGATAGTAGATAGATTCTTGAGAATGGAAAAAATGAAATAAAATTGCTGCTCGTAAAATGCTTTTTTGCAACGGTAGTGTATGCAGCATAGAGAGTGAGAGCATTTCAGTTTCAGTGCAATTTAAAACTCAAGGATAACTTTATGTTGTTCTTTTTAACCGCCACTTGTTGTTGCGGACTAAATGACTGGCTGCCTGGCTGACTGCCTCCTACAAATTCAACCATCATTGCTTTAAGAAGCGTACTAGTAGGAACATTATATTTTTGAACTTGTTTTTATTCAGAGTCAGAGTTTTAAAGGTAAGAAAACTCTTTATTTATCCTTGTACCACATTAATGAAGTCATCTTCGAAAAATAATAACATAATTAAACTGTTCATAAACATTTTATTCCCTCTATAGAATTGTATGACGGTCGACCCATTTTTGACACCCTAACCGCTTATTTAGACTCCTTGAGAAAAAATTATTTTTCATTAAATTGCTTTTGAAGCAATATGTTGTGAGAAATAACGTAATCCATCAAATTCTAATATAATGACTAGACCATAGACTAGGTTATAGACTAGATTGTGGACTGAACTATATAATTATATTGTAGACTAGACTATAAACTAGAATAGAGGCTAGGATATAGTCTAAACTAGACTGTAGACAAGACTATAAACTAGAGTAAAGTCTATAGTAAAGTCTATAGTCTAGTCTAGTCTAGTCTATAGTCTAGTCTATAGTCTAGTCTATAGTCTAGTCTATAGTCTAGTCTATAGTCTAGTCTATAGTCTAGTCTATAGTCTAGTCTAGTCTAGTCTATAGTCTAGTCTATAGTCTAGTCTATAGTCTAGTCTATAGTCTAGTCTATAGTCTAGTCTATAGTCTAGTCTATAGTCTAGTCTATAGTCTAGTCTATAGTCTAGTCTATAGTCTAGTCTATAGTCTAGTCTATAGTCTAGTCTAGTAGTCTATAGTCTAGTCTATAGTCTAGTCTATAGTCTAGTCTATAGTCTAGTCTATAATCTAGTCTATAGTCTAGTCTATAGTCTAGTCTATAGTCTAGTCTATAGTCTAGTCTATAGTCTAGTCTATAGTCTAGTCTATAGTCTAGTCTATAGTCTAGTCTAGTCTATAGTCTAGTCTATAGTCTAGTCTATAGTCTAGTCTATAGTCTAGTCTAGTCTAGTCTATAGTCTAGTCTATAGTCTAGTCTATAGTCTAGTCTATAGTCTAGTACTATAGACTAGACTATAGACTAGACTATAGACTAGACTATAGACTAGACTATAGACTAGACTATAGACTAGACTATAGACTAGACTATAGACTAGACTATAGACTAGACTATAGACTAGACTATAGACTAGACTATAGACTAGACTATAGACTAGACTATAGACTAGACTATAGACTAGACTATAGACTAGACTATAGACTAGACTATAGACTATAGACTAGACTATAGACTAGACTAGACTATAGACTAGACTATAGCCTAGAATATATACTAGACTATAGACTAGACTATAGACCATATAAGATTAACTTCTGACATTAACTGCCGGTTTCTCTGATAATTATTAAACATAAATCGTGACCATTCCAATAAAAGATCATTTCATGCCTGATCTCTTTTAAATGTTTAATATATATTTTAAAATCAACTTGGAAGTCTTTAGTCTTTTACAATTCTGACATTTAATAAACACTACTGGATTTTTTATTTCCTTCTTTATTTCCAACATTTACAGTGTTAATTGTTCGTACATTCATTCCGGTTGTTTTTTTCTCTCCCCTTTTGTATTTTGTATGTCGTAAGTGAAGTATTTGTTATAACCGCTTTTTTCCTCCTTCTCTTTTTCTTTCCCTGACTATTTGTTCTGTGTCTGGTAACATTTCGTGAGTTGTATAAAAAAAAGGAAAATTATATTCATTTAAAACAATTATTATCCATTCATTCCTTCATCAACAAACCGAATCGAAAGAAATCAAGGGCTCGAAAGTAACAATAATAACAATTACACACAAACAGTATCATTAAAATGCTGCGAGCGAATGAGTGAATTCTAAAAGCAGGCCACTTATTGAATGTCTTTTTAACAGTTGGTAATTAGCAAAAGTTTCCCTTTAAATTTCCTTTTTTCAATTATATATTTGTATGTTTGTTGCGAGAGTATTTAACTTAAGTAAGATTAAGATATTGAAAATGTGCTTCACTTACACACACACACACACCCAACCATTCGAAATACCTAGCAATTTTTCTGGGAGACAAAGTACCCCTTTTAAATAGGGGCCAAAATACGGCATTCGGTTTCTATCGAAATCTCATTAGCTTTAAAATAGAGATTTTGTATTTTTGACTAGATTTATTATAATTTTATATTAAATCATCATTTCTATGTACCTAAGTAATAATCGTCCCTCTTTGTCCTATGTAAACTAGGGACAAGTCACTTCAAATAACTGTCTAAGGTCTACTGCCTTGCTTTCGGAATAACCTTGCAGAACTACAGGGATTTAGATAAAGACACACATACTTACATACATACATATGTATGTAAATATGTATAGATTTTATTTTATACATAAAACTGTATTGACATTGAAATTATTATTCAAAGTTTTTAATCCGATTAAATATTGAAAAATTTCAATAATTTATTATAAGTAATTCCTGGCAATCGTAGTTATTGAATCAATATTAATCAGGGTTAATTATTTAAAGTATTTTGCGATAAAGTGTTTAGTGATTAATTTTGGAATTTATTAACATATAGCTAATTAAAAGATAATAAACAGTTATCAATAAATCTAAACGTTAATTTAATACAACAATTTAAACAAAAAACTATATAAATTTAACACAAAAGCCAGGTCGCTTTATTAATACTCTATAAAATAATATAAAAAAAATTCATTAAGTTTTACACTCTCCAAACATTATAAAGCCATTAACTAAACCACCTTAATCTAATATTTTTTAAATATAATTCCGTTATTTACATTTAGCTTGATTCCTGATAATTTATAATTTTTATTGTAATAAACATTGATTTTAAAATTAGGTTTCTTTTGAACCGTTTAACATTTATGTTTTAATATTCAACAATTTATATATATGTATATTTAGATCACAAGGACTGTATCTATAGCTTTATAATTTTATAAACATTTGTTGTTTTTAATATTATTCATGGGAAATAAAATGCATTTATTTTCCATTATTATGATTTTTTGTTTTATAAATATGTATAATGTATATTGTGTATACGCCCCAAGGAATAAATAACATTAAAATACATCAGATTTAATAGATCATATTCTGAATTTATTTAAAAGCCAAACTGAAAAAGAAAACTACATACAACAAAAGCAATCTAAAATTTACATATCGTGTTGTGTCCCATTTTAATGGTAGTGTACATATTGTACTCAATGACCGTTTGGTCAACTAATATTAATGTGCATTGGATGGTTATTAGGTTGGTACCTATCTGTGTTTTAAATATTTAACACTTTTGAACTTAAATATGTATGTAGATTTATGGAATGGGATGCCAGAAATTCATAAAGTAGGGGACGTGAAAAATTAAAAGAAATTTAATTTTCTAAATTTTGTTCCAATTTAAGCAAATAACTACTTATATATGAGAATTGAATATTGAATATTTGGAATAGTACTAACTAGTACATACATATACCAGTTTACGGATGAACTTGTTGACTAATCTATGGAATATACTAATCTATTGACTAGTCTATTCACTAGTCTATTGACTAGTCTGTTAACTAATCTGTTGACTAAACTGTTGACTAGTCTATTGACTAGTTTATGAACAAATCTATTGTCCAGCCTATGAACTAGGGTTCTATAAATCGACTTTCGAATAATCGAACAATCGACTTTTTGTCGAAAAAAGTCGAAAAGTCGAAGTCGACTATTTTGCTCCAAAAAAGTCGATAACTCGACTATCGTCTATGAAAAAAGTCGAAAAGTCGACTTTGAAAATAAAAGTCGAAAAAAGTCGAAAACTCGAAAATAGTAGAAAAAAGTCAAAAATAGTCAAAAACTTGAAAAAAGTGGAAAAAAAAGTCAAAAACTCTAAAATAGTCGGAAAATCTCGAAAAAAATAGTCGAAAAAAGTCGAAAGAAGTCGAAAATAGTAAAAAAGTCGAAAAGTCGGAAAAAGTCGAAAAGTCGGAAAAAGTAGAAAAAAGTCGAAAAGTCAAAAAAAGTCGAAAAGTCGGAAAAAGTCGAAAAAAGTCGAAATGTCGAAAAAAGTCTAAAAATCGACTATTTATAAAATACTAAAAGTCGAAAAGTCTAAAAGTCGACTTTTAATTAAATGAAAAAAGTCGAAAAGTCGAAAAATCGACTTTTCATAAAATGAAAAAAGTCGAAAAGTCGACTTTTAACTAAATGCAAAAAGTCGAAAAGTCGACTTTTCGTTTCAACTATAGAACCCTACTATGAACTTGTACATTTACCAGTCTATGCACTAGTCTGTTGACTAGTCTGTTAAATGATCTGTTGACTAGTTTCAATTGTCTACCCTATGGACTAGTCTATTTACCAGTCTATGCACTAGTCTGTTGACCAGACTATGCACTGTTGACAAGTTTATAAACTAATCTCTTGACTAGTCTATAAACAAGCCCACTGATTAATCTATGGACTAGCATATTGACTGGTCTATAGATTAATCTATTAGCAAATATACAGACTTTTGCCTAATCTATGGACCATTCTGTTATGAGCAAAATTTTATAATTTAGAAAAGGTGCTTAATGTGGCATGGGATCAATCGGTGTTAAGAAGTGATGAAAAAATGTGATCTGTTCAATAAATTTAATTTCCCTCAAGTATGCATTTCTATAGTTCTTGACTTCTCGAGAGGGGTAAAGTGAAACATACTACAATATCTGGTAGGAATCGAACCCATGACTATTACAAAATACTTTAACAACTAGCCCTGGTCGTCTTATACTCTAAATGGTATTTATTTTGAAAATATCGTTTTAATAAAAATGGCGTCATCCTAATCCATAGACATTCTTCCTCTAATGTATAAACACACACATACACAAATAACAAATGCATACATCTATGAATAATGTGACAAGTTTAATATAATTTACACTAAAGTTGAATAAACTAACAAAAGCTTTAATGTATGAAGGAAACAAAAACATTTATTTCAGCATTTTATTTTCAAACTATTGTTGTTAGTGTTATACAGACATAGATTGTTGCATGTGCATTGCATGTCTATGTTTATCTAGTCATATAAATAAGTATACAGTGCGATACATAACCCCAGCAGTTTTTGCAAGGAGTCAAGGTGCCTTTTTTAAATTTTAAGTAATCCAGCTAAAAATTACTCTAAATTACTTCTTCCTCTAATGCCCATAAAATAACTAATTATTTAACAAGGAGTAAACCACTAAAAAGAGACAGTCACTCCGAACTATGTGGATATTAATAAGGACATAAATATATTTAAAAATTTCCATAACAATAGGGATTAGAAAATGACCTATATAGATAGTTTCTATATATAAACTATACTTATAATTTTTCCCAAACACTGTAGTTACTTATGAACAAAAAAAAACACTTTTTTGTATGATAAACCTTTTTAAACACAACATTCAAATAATACCATATTAAACATACAATTTTTATTCATAAATGACAAAAATGTTAATAACTACAATATAATATTTGAAAATACTGTTTTTTATTACATACAGTTTATAGTTTTTGTTATCATAAAAACTTTATCGAAAACTATTAGAGAAGGCGTGCTAACAAACTTTTAGCCTTTAATAATGATAGAATGACCCGATTTTAACCATGAAATAGAGTTTTTTTCTATTAAAGACTACAACATACTCATCGATATACAAAGAAAACCTGATGTTTTTATTTTTCATTTAAAACACGAACAGTAGTAATGAAAATGGTGGGCGTTTTATGTTTTAACGTTTTATAAAAAGGAAATCAACAAAAAATAACAAAACATTTTTATTTTATAAAACAAGAAACAACAAACAACGATTATCCTTTTGAAGTTGCATTGAAAATGAGTGAAAAACAAAAAAACACAGAAATTAAAAATGTACAAAAAGCACTTACAATGATATTGTATAAGTATGTACATACCTACATGTATGTATGGGTGTATATCACACATGTGCTGAGAAAAGTAGGTGCATGCAGAGTACGTTATTGTTTATATGTATTCCAGGAATTTCTTGAATTGTTATTTCCTTTTGTTTTTTATCTCAATTCAACTATATTTCTTTTGGTATTAGAAATACAAAAACTTGACACCTACTTTTCTGCCCACAGCTTTAAGTAGGTGTAAGTATGTTGGTTTTGTTTTCAGTATATACTTTGTGTGAAATGTATTGATAACATCATACATGCATATTTAAGATTAAATACACACATTTACATACCGTACATTCTATATAAAAATTTCACATGGAGATGATGTAAAACTGCACGGTAGAAAAACATTAATGAACATTGTTCATTTTATGTTTCAGCAGAAAAGACATGTTTACACTATATATTTCTATATGTTTGTGTAAAACTCCTATTACTCATCTCTCTCTCTCTATCTTACTCTTTCCTGCAACCATACTTTATGATTTAAATACTTGCTTTTGTGTTGATTTTACATGTCTATAACTCGCTGTGTGTGTGAAAGAGTGTCGACATCAAACAAAAAAACGTTAAAAGAAAATAACAGAAAATTCAACAGAGAACAAGCTAAAAATTATAATACATGCAATTTCCTGTAACGCAACTTTATATGGTCATTCCATTCACTGGTCTTTGGTCATAAGTTGAAACAAAACACAATTGCAATGAGAAAAGAAAAAAAGCAAGACCAAGTTATAATTCAGGTCATTTCTGGCATCAAAAAAAAACCGAAACAATACATCAGCAATTTAACACAAGGGTTGTAACACAACATTTTGTATTTTACATTTACATTACTTTAAACAGGAAAAAGAAAATGATTTTTAAAATTTGTGACTTAAGGATACAATTGGTCAACTGAGTAGTTATCTACTTATAGAATTTTAAATGTTGTAGACTTAAACAGCTCCTAGTGCTAAAGGCCAACAGATATGACAATATATGTAAATTCTTAAATTATCGACAAGCTTGTAAGTCCAAGCTTATGGTTTAGATTTACATATTTCAAACCACAAAAGTGAGCCATGGCAGAAAGGAGAGTTTTTTAAATGACTTTTTCTTGAGACTTGAACAAATCTTAAAAAACTATATTCAGCACTTAATGTCCTTGGTGACATATTAATCCATAGAGAATAATATAGATCAATATGTAGTAAATACTATAGATCAATCTATAGTCAATAGATCATTCTTTAGTCAATTTATATTAATCCAAATTGTATGTCAGTTTACAGACAAGAGTATAATATAGATCTATAATCAAGATTTCTATAGTCAAGACATATTAGTCTTTAGTGAAGACTATAGATCATTATATAGACAAGATTATAAATCATTCTATAGTCAAGAACATTCTGTAGTCAAAACTATAGATCATTTTATAGTCAAACTATAGATCAACCTATATACATTAGATCAATCTGTAGTCCAAACTACGTATCAGTCTATATTCAAGACAGATCAGTCTATTGAGAATTCTGTATATAGTCAAGACTATAGATCAGTATATAGTCAAGACTATAGATCAGTAAATAGTCAAGACTATAGATCGTTCTATAGACAAAACTAAAGATCGGTCTAAAGTCAAAACTATAGATCAGTCTATAGTAAAAGCTACATATCCGTCTATAGGTAAGATATAGATTATTGATTTCCATTATTTATTTGTTATCTACCGTTAAAAGGTCCAAAATTTGTTGCAAAAAAAATTAAATTTTCCTTATCCCAAATGTGAAACAACTAAGTGAATTTGATTGGTGTTCCTGATACAATTTTTGAATGTTGTTCTTTTCCCCTTTTGAGCGATTAAAAAGGCATAATTAAATTGCAAACGAAAACAGGATATATAAAGGATACGGGGCACTGGGGTCTCTAGTTGATAGACGGTTAATAGTTACATAGTTTGTGTGTGTGTGTATGTATACCAAACATATCGTTTCTGCAAAGGATGTAAGTAATCAAAGAGACCATTGTTGTGTGTATGTAAACACTAATGCAACACGTGTAATTGCACGGCTAAAGGAAAAGGCGTATTACGGAAGTTGGTTGTATAATGCTTGATTGATGAATAACACGGATGAATTTATTTTTTTTCTTCTTTGTATTTGTTTCCTTTTTAACGGATAATTTTCAATTTTTGTTTTTTATGCCAATTATTAAAGCTCATGAATATATACAGATAGTTATGTAAATGTATGTCCGTGTACAAAATTTCACTACACTAGGTCTGCTTATAAACAACCAAAAGGATGCATTGTCTATAGAATCTCAATTTGTTGTTAGGAAGGATGTTGTTTCTTCTTACCATTAAAAATCAGTATTTATGTAGGTGTTTGTCAGGCCTTATAATATTTTACACTAGTATGTATCTGTAGTTAGTCAACGGAAATACATAATAATATTGTATCCCAGCAAAAAAAATGTCCTTAAGAAGAAGTATATTTTTTTATTGGGAGTAGAAAAGAGCATCCAAAATTGTTTATGAGTTATTAAAACTTTCTTTAAATATGTAAATTATTTGCTGGGATAGTACGAATTATCTGTTTTCAAACAATTCTCTTACATTTTACGCCAACAAAACCATATTGATATTGGCCACTTTTAACACTATTTCTCCTGCCTTTCCACGTGCATGGACACACGCACACTCAAATATTGTCATGTTGGGTTCATCCTTGTATTATGTGTAACGTCCTGTTAATGTAAATCTCTTGGATTATTTAGGCTTTTCACTTGTTA